>NC_143030.1:22197092-22353967 GCF_057628025.1 Oncorhynchus mykiss
GAACAACCATGCTAGTTTAAATTTTAAATCTATCGTCTGAAATTATGCCAAGTTATGGATTATGGAAAGGTAGCGCTCTGCGACAATGTACAACAGCATAATAAACCACTACGATGGACTATTTAAAAAAAAAAAAAAATTGTTAGTTGGACAAATACTTGCTGATGGTAGCGAGTTACACTAAGGTGGATAACGTTCTTATTTGTAATCAGGACATGATTTTAATAAAACTGGATTGTGTAGAAATTTTTAAATCACATCGCAGATTCTTAATCTTATGATTCAATGGCGAATGATCAGTTGCTTCTCAATATACTTTAACCATTTTGAAGGGGGATAAATGCTTGATAATGATCAAATGTCAAATAACGTTCTGTGTCCCCTCGACTTCAAGCGCTCAATCACAATTGAACTATGCCCATCTGCCCCTTCACTGCCCATCAATTTATTTCGGTGTCATGGGTTTGATAGAGCGTTATTGCCATATCCCCAGTTCTCACCATAATACACTCACTCTGGAAGCATCTCTGGAGAGATGTTCTTGGCACCGCCTGCAGGAACCTAACCAGGTAAGATGGGAGCTGGGACCAGTTGTATGAAACTTGGGGTTAAAGATTTTAGGTACACAGGAATCAGGAAAATGACACGACGTCTGCTTGGCATGGACAGGTAATATAAATGCTAATCTCTTCCATACTAAAAATCTATGTGTCTGTGTTTAGACAGGCAGCCCAATTCTTATTTTTTCCCCTCAACTAATTGGTCATTTGACAATTTAAAAAAAAACATTTTTTAGGTATTTTTCAAAGCTGAATGACAGTGTAAAAGAAAATTGTGCTGCCTGTATAACTGCAGCCTAATGTCTTTTTAAAGGGGCAGTCTCGGATTCTGCAACATTTTGGGATTTTTAGATATAGATGTAGGCTAAACCACTGAATCTCGAAGAATATAACTTAAATGCCTGATGACCTTTTAACTCCCACCTAAAAACAAGTTAATCAGAGCTCCAAATACAGTGCCTTGCGAAAGTATTCGGCCCCCTTGAACTTTGCGACCTTTTGCCACATTTCAGGCTTCAAACATAAATATATAAAACTGCATTTTTTTGTGAAGAATCAACAACAAGTGGGACACAATCATGAAGTGGAACGACATTTATTGGATATTTCAAACTTTTTTAACAAATCAAAAACTGAAAAATTGGGCGTGCAAAATGATTCAGCCCCCTTAAGTTAATACTTTGTAGCGCCACCTTTTGCTGCGATTACAGCTGTAAGTCGCTTGGGGTATGTCTATCAGTTTTGCACATCGAGAGACTGACATTTTTTCCCATTCCTCCTTGCAAAACAGCTCGAGCTCAGTGAGGTTGGATGGAGAGCATTTGTGAACAGCAGTTTTCAGTTCTTTCCACAGATTCTCGATTGGATTCAGGTCTGGACTTTGACTTGGCCATTCTAACATCTGGATATGTTTATTTTTGAACCATTCCATTGTAGATTTTGCTTTATGTTTTGGATCATTGTCTTGTTGGAAGACAAATCTCCGTCCCAGTCTCAGGTCTTTTGCAGACTCCATCAGGTTTTCTTCCAGAATGGTCCTGTATTTGGCTCCATCCATCTTCCCATCAATTTTAACCATCTTCCCTGTCCCTGCTGAAGAAAAGCAGGCCCAAACCATGATGCTGCCACCACCATGGTTGACAGTGGGGATGGTGTGTTCAGCTGTGTTGCTTTTACGCCAAACATAACGTTTTGCATTGTTGCCAAAAAGTTCAATTTTGGTTTCATCTGACCAGAGCACCTTCTTCCACATGTTTGGTGTGTCTCCCAGGTGGCTTGTGGCAAACTTTAAACGACACTTTTTATGGATATCTTTAAGAAATGGCTTTCTTCTTGCCACTCTTCCATGAAGGCCAGATTTGTGCAATATACGACTGATTGTTGTCCTATGGACAGAGTCTCCCACCTCAGCTGTAGATCTCTGCAGTTCATCCAGAGTGATCATGGGCCTCTTGGCTGCATCTCTGATCAGTCTTCTCCTTGTATGAGCTGAAAGTTTAGAGGGACGGCCAGGTCTTGGTAGATTTGCAGTGGTCTGATACTCCTTCCATTTCAATATTATCGTTTGCACAGTGCTCCTTGGGATGTTTAAAGCTTGGGAAATCTTTTTGTATCCAAATCCGGCTTTAAACTTCTTCACAACAGTATCTCGGCCCTGCCTGGTGTGTTCCTTGTTCTTCATGATGCTCTCTGCGCTTTTAACGGACCTCTGAGACTATCACAGTGCAGGTGCATTTATACGGAGACTTGATTACACACAGGTGGATTGTATTTATCATCATTAGTCATTTAGGTCAACATTGGATCATTCAGAGATCCTCACTGAACTTCTGGAGAGAGTTTGCTGCACTGAAAGTAAAGGGGCTGAATAATTTTGCACGCCCAATTTTTCAGTTTTTGCTTTGTTAAAAAAGTTTGAAATATCCAATAAATGTCGTTCCACTTCATGATTGTGTCCCACTTGTTGTTGATTCTTCACAAAAAAATACAGTTGTATATCTTTATGTTTGAAGCCTGAAATGTGGCAAAAGGTCACAAAGTTCAAGGGGGCCGAATACTTTCGCAAGGCACTGTATAAACCTATTACTCCATTGTTTAAGTAATCTAATTGTGAAAACACTATAGCTTTAGAACATGGTCAACTATCATTTTGAGCTTATAGATGGTCAGTCCATCTATCAAAGGCTCAGTCTATGAATTTCAGAGTAGTTAGTCATATACAGTTCTCCAGCCTCAGCTCAACAAGTGGCTGGGTCTTTGTTTGAATACCAGATTGCCCTTTTAAATATAACCATGATCTTGGTTGTGGAAATGTAAGGTGTCATTGTCAGGTGCAGATTTATTTTATAGATAATTCCGTCCATAAGAAAGTAGGGACACAGTCTTAAGGTCAGCAGATACATATTGTTGTGGGGTTTATTCATTTAGTTTGCACAAGCACAAGATTTTGCTGTGAAAACAAGCATTTCTTGATGGACACATTAATGCTACTGAGTCCCCCTCTGTTTTGGCCCTTTTGGTTCCTATTGAATGCACCCCTATGTTTGAAGTTCTAGGCCCCTGGTAAGTTAGAAAAGTAGAATTCATTAAACATTCATATGTATTGTAACCTATACTGTAAATGGTTGTATTGGTTTGTATAGCTGTACTACTGAATTACATGGTTTTATAAGAGTTCCCTGAATGTCTTTCTGTGTCATTTCCTAATAAAATATTTAAACTGATCTTGTTTGGTCACTGGGTTGATAGTGTCCTCTCCAAACAAGGTATTTGTACATGTAATGTTGGAAGGCTGGCTCTAGCTTTTGAGCGTTGTAACAGATTTGGTTGGGGGGAGCCCCTGGTGGCCCTCTTTCTTTGGGGTGGTGATTAAAAACATACAAAGTTAATTTATTTATTTCACCTTTATTTAACCAGGTAGGCTAGTTGAGAACAAGTTCTCATTTACAACTGCTACCTGGCCAAGATAAAGCATAGCATTAAAGCTACACATTTTGGCATGGGGCGTAGAGAAAAGGTTACTTTTAAAGAGAGTTTTCTGCAGTACTACACATTTTGCAATGTTGATATTGAAGTGAGGGCAACTAATAATCAATGAGGGGTCCCCTGGAGGTCATGGCCCCAGCCAGTATTTTGGCCATGATTACAAGTGAAGATCACTAGATAGCCATGTCTGCTAACAATCTAATTGAGTGACTGATGCACAAAAATGTTTAAATGTACACCTTGTGTATTCTAACGCTCATCAGTAAATTGAGACCCTGACAGTTCCTGGTTGCTGGGGCCCCAAAGTGACTGATTATGCCTGGAGCCGGCAGTGCAAGTGAGACTACAGATCACGTATAAAATCTGCTGGGGGGGTAGATTAACTCTTTCTATAAACCATCATATGACTGGTGAAGAGGTCATCTGGGTGTGGCTGTTCCTTTTGTGGAAGCCAACTGCCCTATGCTGGGTAGTTTGTGCAGATCAAAGAAGTCTTGGCATCCAGTGCCTTCAGAAAGTATTCACACCCCTTTACTTTTTCCTCTTTTTCATGTAACAAATTGGGATTGAAATTAATTACATTTTTCGTCATTCTACTTACAATTTTCTTCCACTTGGACAGAATATTTTGCGGCTTTTGTGGAGCGATGGGTAACGATGCTTCGAGGGTGACTGTTGTTGATGTGTGCAGAGGGTCCCTGGTTCGCGCCCGGGTATGGGCGAGGGGACGGTCTAAAGTTATACTGTTACATATACATGTTAAGATCACATTTGGCAGTGATAACTGCTGTGAATCTTTCTGGGTAAGTCTCTAAGAACTTTACACAACTGGATTTTGCAACATTTTCCCATGATTATTTTCAAATAATGCGCGCTAACCAAGGTTGCCAGGTCCACGGTGCGGCTGGCTTCCGGGTTGGATGCGTGATGATTGGTGTGGCTTCCGGGTTGGATGCGCGCTGTGTTATGCTTGGATGGGTTGTGTATCGGAGGACGCATGACTTTCAACCATCGTCTCTCCCGAGCCCGTACTCATCGTTGTAGCGATGAGACAAGATAGTAGCTACTAAAACCAATTGGATACCACGAAAATGGGGTAAAATTCAAGCTCTGTCAATTTGGATGTTGATCATTGCTAGACAACCATTTTCAGGTCTTGCCATAGATTTTCAAGCAATTGTAACTCGGCCACCCCAGTGTAAATTTGGCCTTGTTTGGATACCAGCAGGTTACTGTCCTGCTGAAAGGTTAATTCATCTCCCAATGTCTGGTTGAAAGCAGACTGAACCAGGTTTTCTTCTAGGATTTTGCTTCTGTTCCTTTTTATCCTGGAAAAACTCCCCAGTTCTTAACAATTACAAGATACCCATAACGTGATACAGCCACCACTATGCTCAAATATGGAGAGTGGTACTCAGTAGTGTGTTGTATTGGATTTGCCTCAAACACGACTATTTAGGATAAACAGTTAATTGATTTTTTTGCTGTGTTACTTCACTAATGCACGTTTTGGATAATTTTTTATTCTGTACAGGCTCCCTTTTCACTCTGTCAATTAGGTTATTATTATGGAGTAACTACAATGTTGATCCATCAACTGTTTTAATGGCCTCATGGTGAAATGGTGAAATCCCTGATAGGTTTCTTTCCTTTCTGGCAACTGAGTTAGGAAGGATGACTGTATCTTTGTAGTGACTGGGTGTATTGATACACCATCCAAAATGTAATGAACTTCACCATGCTCAAAGGGACATTCATTATTCATTGCTTTTTAAATTTTTACCCATCTACCAATAGGTGCCCTTTCGACTGAGGGACCTTACAGATAATGTTATGTGTGCGGTACAGATATGAGGTAGTCATTCAAAATTCATGTTAAACACTTATTGTGAGTCCATGCAACTTATTGTGACTTCAGCACATTTTATACTCCTGAACTTATTTGCTTGCGATAACAATGGGGTTAAATACTTATTGACTCAAGACATTTCAGCTTTTCATTTGTAATGAATTTGTAAACATTTAAAAAACATAAATCAACTGACATTATGGGGAACTGTGTGTAGGCCAGTGGCAAAAACATCTACATTTTATTCCATTTTAAATTCAGGCAGTAAAAACAAAATGTGGAAAAAGCCAAGGGCTGTGAATACATTCTAAAGGCACTGTGGCACAGGATGGTATGTGCTTCTCAAAACCACCACAATGATCCCACCCTTACCCAATAAAAAGTCATCTAAAACGTGTGTATTTCAGAAGATAATAAAAAATGTTAGCAGAATTGATTAGATAATAGCCCTCCCTGACCTCCCTATAGGCTGTCTCGTCTTTGTCGGTGATCAGGCCTACCACTGTTGTGTCATCAGCAAACTTAATGATAGTGTTGGAGCCGTGCCTGGCCATGCAGTCATGAGTGAGCAGGGAGAACAGGAGGGGACTGAGCACGCACCCTTGAGGGGCCCCTGTGTTGAGGATCAGCGTGGCGGATGTGTTGTTACCTACCCTTACCACCTGGGGGCAACCTGTCTGGAAGTCCAGGATCCAGTTGCAGAGGGAGGTGTTTAGTCCCAGGGTCCTTAGCTTATTGATGAGCTTTTGATGGCAGTATGGTGTTGAACGCTGAGCTGTAGTCAATGAATAGCATTCTCACATAGGTGTTATTTTTATCCAGATGGGAAAGGGCAGTGTGGAGTGCAATAGAGATTGCATCATATGTGGATCTGTTGGGGCGGTATGCAAATTGGAGTGGGTCTAGGGTTCCTGGGATAATGGTGTTGATGTGAGCCATGACCAGCTGTTTGAAGCACTTCATGGCTTCAGATGTAGGTGCTACGGGTCGGTAGTCGTTTAGGAAGGTTACCTTAGTGATCTTTGGCACAGGCACTATGGTGGTCTGCTTAAAACATGTTGGTATTACAGACTCGGACAGGGAGAGGTTTAAAATGTCAGTGAAGACACTTGCCAGTTGGTCAGCACATGCTCACAGTACACATCCTGGTAATCTGTCTGGTCCTACGGCCTTGTGAATGTTGACCTGTTTAAAGGTCTTACTCACATTGGCTGCAGAGAGCGTGATCACAGTCTTCCAGAACAACTGGTGCTCTCATGCATGTTTCAGTGTTATTTGCCTCGAAGCGAGCATAGAAGTAGTTTAGCTCGTCTGGTAGGCTTCTTTCACTGGGAAGCTCTCGGCTGTGCTTCCCTTTGTAGTCTGTAATGGTTTGCAAGCCCTGCCACATCCACATCCAACGAGCATCAGAGCTGGTGTTGAACGATTCGATCTTAGTCTTGTATTGACGCTTTGCCTGTTTGATGGTTCGTCGGAGGGCATAGTGGGATTTCTTATAAGCTTCCGGGTTAGAGTCCCGCTCCTTGAAAGTGGCAGCTCTAGCCTTTATCTCAGTGCGGATGTTGCCTGTAATCCATGGCTTCTGGTTGGGGTATGTACGCATTGTCACTGTGGGGATGACGTCATCGATGCACTTATTGATGAAGCCAATGACTGATGTGGTGTACTCCTCAATGCCATCGGAGGAATCCCAGAACATATTCCAGTCTGTGCTATCAAAACAGTCCTGTAGCTTAGCATCTGCTTCATCTGACCACTTTTTTATTGATCTAGTCACTGGTGCGTCCTGCTTTAATTTTTGCTTGTAAGCAGGAATCGGGAGGATAGAATTATGGTCAGATTTGCCAAATGGAGGGCGAGCTTTGTATGCGTTTCTGTGTGTGGAGTAAAGGTGGTCCAGTTTTTTTTCCTCCTCTGGTTGCACATTTAACATGCTGATAGAAATTTGTCAAAATGGATTTAAGTTTCCCTGCATTAAAGTCCCTGGCTACAAGGAGCACCACCTCTGGGTGAGCGTTTTCTTATTTGCTTATGGCAGAATATAGCTCATTCAATGCGGTCTTAGTGCCAGCCTCTGACTGTGGTGGTATGTAAACAGCTATGAAAAATACAGAGGAAAACTCTATGTAAGTAGTGTGGTCTACAGTTTATCATGAGATACTCTACCTTAGGTGAGCAATAGCTCGAGACTTCCTTTGATATCGTGCACCTGCTGTTATTTACGAAAATGCATAGTCCGCCGCCCCTTGTCTTACCAGACGCCACTGTTCTATCCTGCCAGTGCAGCGTATAACCAGCCAGCTGTATGTTGATAGTGTCGTTCAGCCACGTCTCCATGAAGCATAAGATATTACAGTTTTGAATGTCCTGTTGGTAGTTTAATCTTCTGCGTAGGTCATCTATTTTATTGTCCAAAGATTTCACATTTGCTAGCAGAAGGGAAGGAAGTGGGGGTTTATTCGATCGCCTACAAATTCTCCGAAGGCATCCCGCCCTTTTTCAGTATATTGTTTGCATCGGCCGAGTCAGACTCGTTTTTAGGGAAAAAAATTCTGCCAGTCCATTGTGAGTAATCACAGTCCTGATGTCCAGAAGTTATTTTCGGTCATAAGAGACATTGGGAAATGTAAAAAATATGGAACTACCCAAACTCTGCCTAGAGCTGGCCGTCCAACCAAACTGAGCAACCGGGCAAGAAGGACCTTTGTCAGGGAGGTGACCAAGAACCCAATGACCACTTTGACAGAAAAAAATGCAGAGTTCCTTGGCTGAGAGGAGAACTTGCCAGAAGGACAAGTTTCTACAGCACTAAACCAATCTGGGCTTTATGGGAGAGTGGCCAGACAGAAGCCACTCTTGAGAAAAAGGCACATGACAACATGCCTGGAGTTTGCAAAAAGGCACTTGAAAGACAGCGCATAAGACAAAAGATAATGGTCTGATTGACTAAAATTGAACTCTGTGGCCTGAATGTAAAGCGCTATGTCTGGAGAAAACCAGGCACCTGTCTAACACCATCCCTACTGTGAAGCATGATGATGGCAGCATCATGCTATGGGGATGTTTTTTAGTGGCAGGGACTGGAGGACTGGTTAGGATAGAAGGAACAATGAATGGAGCCAAATACATGAGAACCTGCTTCAGAGTGCCAAACGACCATAGACGGGGGGCGAAGATTTACTTTCCAACAGACCCCAAGCATACAGTCAAAGCAATGCTGAAATGGCTTCAGAATAAGAATGTGAAAGTCCTTGAGTTAGGACGGACGTAGTTAATCTAACTATTTGTTGAGCACTTTTGAAATGTACAGCAACAGAATTCAGAACATGGGCTGTTCTTAACATTATTGTCCCGGTACACCAAGTCACAACTGTAGGATAAAAAAAGGGTGCGTATAAGCAGACAATGAAAGCTCTAAAACAGGCTATAGGCTACATGTGCACCAGCAAGTCAGAACAGTAGGTTAAATTATGAGGGAAAAAGGGACCAAATTATTAGGGTGAGGTACATGGGCTACTAACAGCTTACTACACTTATGTATACTATCTCCCTGGCATATTACATAATTTACGCAGCAGCATACAATACATTTTTGTACTCACCTTTTTGTGGTGTGTTAAACTGAACGGGAACGTGGTGTGGCTGTCCTTGTGGGCAAATTTTGTCATCAAAGTCTGGCATTCTCTGGATATATATAGTGCTTTTGGGATAACTGGGAACTCAGGGGGAAAAAAGGTTGAATCACAGTGATCTTCAGGTCGGAGCTCTAGAGGCCAGAGTTCCCGATTTGGAATTCTGAGTTGGATGACCGTTCAAAAGGTATTTTCCCAGTCGGAGCTTGTTTTTTCCCCGAGTTCCCAGTTGTCTTGATCTTACTGAAGTCTGCGATTTCCCAGTTCCGAGTTTCCAGTTGTTTTGAAGCAGCAGAAGTCATGCTGGATTGACAGCATGGCCAATGTATTCAACCTTTTCTGGCCCATGGTGTTGAATGTTTATAATTTTAAGCTTGCAAGAGACCCTTAGACCGCACACCCACTCCACTGAATAGCAGGCTAGTGATTGCTTTGCAACGCTTGCAGTTAGCCACTGATTCCTTCCAAACCACTCATTGTTAAATTTGCAATTTCCAACTTGTTGTGTAATGTATATGTCCAATGGTCGAAGAGCACTGATACGTTTTATCTATAATTTGTCTTCATATGACAAGGACTTACCAGTAGAGTGTCAACTTGATTCATGATGATGACTGCTTGTCTGGCTTGCTAGCTAAGATTTTGAAAGTATGATGTTGACATGATCAGTCCAATCAAAGCTATGGTAGATATAACATGATTTGACGTCATTTCATCTGTGGCCAATGACCTTGAGCCTTCTTGAATAGGCACTTCTAATGTAAATCTATGGCAGCACCCAAGGGGCTTACATATTTTAGCTCTCCCCGTAGATTCTTCAGTGACGTAGATTTTTTATTGACGTATATATCCCCATGAGTGACAGAACACTGAGCAAATCACGGCACAACTAGAAAACATTTCCAAACCCTGTGCTCCGTATTTTCCGCTGGCTTCCCCACCACTAAAGAATGTACTGAGCTAGGCTGAAATACCTGCGTTTTGAAAATGCCTTAAGAAAGCAAAAAAGAGACCGTGTTTGTATGCAGCTGTGTTAACTTATTATTTTAGTGACATGTATTAATGCCAAAATAACATGCAAAACAGGCAACAACAAAAAACAAACAAACAGGTTGGGCTCATACCTGAATGATGGGTCGCCACTGGTTGTATCCTTGTTTACTCTTCAGAACGCAATGGTGCACAAGTGATGCATTTTCCATTGTATAATTTCGCTTGACTGTGAGAACCAAAAGTTATTTAAGGTTTGTATAAAAAAAGTAAGTATATACCCTATTTCATGTCACTGGAGTAGGCTAGCCTGAAGGCCTATATTTCATTATTTTTTTCACGGCATCCAGACCTAGTTGCCAACCCCAGTTGTATATTGTAAATACCATCACCACCTTCACCATCATTCAGATACTTCAAATATGTGTGGATTTAGTGCTAAACTTGAAGAAATTGTCTCTGTGAAGTGAAATCACAGAACAAAAATGTGCAACATTTTCAAAGATTTTAATGAGTTACAGTTCACATAAGGAAAAGAGTCAATTGAAATAAATTAATTAGGTCATAATCTATTGATTTCACATGACTGGGAATACAGACATGCATCTGTTGGTCAAGGATACTGTACCTATAAAAAAATAATAAGTAGGGACATGAATCAGAAAACCAGTCAGTATCTGGTTTGACCATCATTTGCTCTACACATCTCATTCGGATAGAGTTGATCAGGCTGTTGATTGTGGCCTGTGGAATGTTGTCCCACTCCTCTTCAATGGCTGTGTGAAGAAGTTGGATATTGGCGATAAGTGAAACATGCTGTCTTACAGGTTGATCCTGTTAAAGTGTAGGATCCTGTTACGATGCTTGCTTCAGCTCCTCCAGTGAGACGGCTGACTGAAGGGGAGCGTAGAGTATTTGTACGAGCTGTTTCGTTGTCGTCTGGCAAGACGATCGGAGGAGCGTGAGAGGTCTGCCACCACGTTATCCCTCCCCGGAGTGAACTTCAGCTGATAGTCATACTGTCTGAGGCAGTCGGCCCATCTGTTGAACCTGAAGTGGCTTGTGGCCAGTTCCGTATGCCGACAGTAGCGTAGTGAGGGACTGGTGGGTGGGTCGAAATGTGAACAGCCGGCCATATAAGTAGAGGTGCCACATTTCGTATGCCCAGACACAGGCCAGTGCTTCTCGTTCACCCACAGAGTACCGTTGTTTAGTGGGGCTCAGGGCTCTTGAGGTGAAGGCGACGGGCCTCTCAATGCCACTCTGCAGCTGTGAGAGGAGAGGACAGCTCCTAGTGTTCCATCTGAGGTGTCACAGGTGACAATGGTGAGGCAGATGGGGTCAAAGTGAGCATATTGAGGTCATATCTCATCTCACATGCAGATAGACTAAAACATATACAGATATAGCCAGTTTTTCAGAATGGGCCTTGGTTCCTCGCAGGTTAAATTTTAGTTACTTGTACTTGCCAAAGCCTTTAATATGATGTGTAACACGATAATCAAATAAAACAGTTTTACTATTATAATCAACATTTACAAAACAGTATCCTTCCTAACCCCATCCTTCATTGAATTCTGATACTTGCTCTTATTTGGGTATCATGAAAAAGGGTAATATTCACAAGCTTTAGTTTCACATTTTATAAAATAACGTAACAGTGAATAATACTTGAGGAGTAGGTTATAAGGTAGAATATAAAAACATTTGAGGTACTGATAGCTTGGCACCACATACAGTCAACATTTTGATTTAAGCTTTCAGAATGTTTAACATCAGCATTTGTCAAGAAAACTGCTTCTAGTTGAAGAGAAAATAATACAATATAATCAAAACAATATGGCTGTCATCGTAGTAAAACTATTTTATGGAAGAAGTGCCCTGCCTGATTGGTACATGATTGTCTCATCCATCTCCATTGGCCCTTGGCTCATGAGTGGTGGGATGCCATTGGTTGAAAGGTCTGAGCCCGTGTCCATGACGGGCACCATATTTGGCACGACCATGCCCATCTCTCTGGAAGGGGGTACTGCCAGCATGCCAAACTCCACCTCAAAGCTCCCCTTCGCCTCTCCATTCTCACGGCGTATCAGCATCTCGTATTCCCCGAACCGTATCAGGGCCTTACCAGGCAGCTCTGCCCTCTCCAGGAACCCCAGCTCAAACCCATTGACAGTCACACGTCCCTTCTGGCTGAGGTTCTGCACAGAAAATAGCATGTCCGGGCTGTTGGAGGTGCGGTAGGCCTGCAAGGACAGCTGCTTGCGGGAGACACGGGGGTCGGCCAGCACGAAGGTGCAGGCCTGGGCATCCCGGCCCAGCCTCACTGGGTCCTCGGCCTGGAGCTTGTGTCTGGTTTCCAAAGGCAACATGCGGTACAGAGCCCTGGAAGCCTGCTGGGGGTGGTAGAGCTGGATCTGGAGGCATGTCATCAGCTCCTCTGTTTCCACGGTTTGAGACACCTCCATGATGGATCTTATGATGGCTGATGCAATTGAAGGGATGTTGTCTTTCACTTTCTGGTTAACTTGGTCTAAGAGAAAAACAGAGAGGAATATTCAAATGGATTACTTTTTGTTATTCTGGCACTAAATAAGTCTCATTACTAGACAGAGAATAACAGCTCAGATAGAGGATGTCAGAGGGTGATGGAATGAAAAACACTTAATTCTATTGCTCTAATCCATAGGAAGAATGTTCAGGGTATTTCCATGAAGCAGTACAAAATCTCAAGGTGCTTTGTTATTTGTTCTAACATTTTTAGTTCTTAGAATTGCATCATCATTCCACACCCTCAGCCTGTCAGCATTTCCTCTAAAAAGTTCACTGGCTTAAAGTAATTCCACTGTGATACGAATGTAGCCTTTTTCAAGTATACACAGGGAAACGGCTTAGGATAGACTGCTTTTTCACAAAGGTCATTCTATATTGTCATCAGAGAAAGGTGAATAACATGTTAGATATATAATCTGTAAATATCTTCCACACTTATTTTTCTTAAGCACCAATAACAATACTAGGTTTGTCTAACATTTTAATGAGAATCACATATGGCATTCGTTCAAACAAAACCATTCTGAATGTTCACTTCCAAACTTGCTATATCTTACCTGTAAAATTGGGTAGGCTGTAGGATTCTTTATTTTGCTTGAAGCGTCTCGAAAGATCGGGCTACATTATACAGTAGGCTGTCTCCGACGGTTGACTTGCTTTGTTTACTAAAACCAGCACGTACAACTGTTGCCTATTGGCGCACAAAGTGTTGTGTCAACTATAACGGGTATCGGAGGATACTGCCGGGACCAAAAAAACAGGAAGGGGGTGATCCTTACGTCAGCCAGAACCAGCAGCACCATACATAGCACCACCAGTGGCAGTGAACTGCTGCTAGTCATAATCCGGTTATAGCTCGATGTTTAGGGAACGTCTGATTATGCTTTCACCTTGGCAGGTTCTATACAACTTCCTTACGATTTTCAGTAACAGGCAGGATCATAGGGCTATTTTATGACCGTGTGAGTACAGTCGACAAAGGAGCGGTATCGGTTAAACCAACTAGCTTCTTATCTGTGATGAAATTGCATGTCAAATTAACTTTTTGGGGAAAGCGGGGCTATTGTCAATCATCGACTGCCATCTGTAATCAGCATGCCAAAACCCTGAAGCAGTAAAACGAATCTTGGTTGCCTGCGACACATAGCTCTACAGATCATGGTGATAATAAAGCGAAGAAAATGTGTCTGTGTTCAATAAAATACTGTAACGACCCTGGGTTTATAAGCGCGGAAACGACCGTGCCGCACGAGCATGCTTTTGCGGCACAGTCGATAGCGCGCCGGACCTCGGGCTCGAAGGTCGAGGGTTCGAGACCTGCTTACTGCTGTTTCATTACAATACGTATACCAAGCAAGCTAATATCATAAGTCATACCATTCGAAGTAGTTGGTGTGAATAGTGGCATAATCATAGTATTATGTACCTAGCTAGGCTAATAAATAACCTCAATTTGCCTAAGCAGTTTCAAGCTATTCACTGTTTGCTCATGTGACTGATGGTCCGTATCAACTTAATATCATTGGTCAATTCACATGCTAATCAAAGAACAATGGTTGCCTAACCAATCAGCTAGCATAACGCATCTCAGCAGGCTAGGGGGTTTTCCGCTCTTAGAACGCGGTGTCGACATTTTTATACGAAAGTGAAGTAACCAACGTTAACCGATTGAGGTAAGTGTACTATTCAATATTTCTGGTCGATAACATCTTTAAAAAACTGCTGTACTAAAACATTTGAAATTGACTCGAGGTTTATCCTTATGGAATTTCTACCCGTACTGAAGAATGTTATCAGTGTTTTTGCAGTAACAAGCTTTTGGAGTGCCTCTTCTCGGACGTATAACGTTACAGGCGTGTTGTAGAGGTGGCGAATAACTAGCTAGCGCATTTGCCAAGTTAGCTACTTAAAAAAAAAAGTTTTATTTCACCTTTTATTTAACCAAGTTCTCAAGTTGAGAACAAGTTCTCATTTACAATTGCGACCTGGCCAAGATAAAGCAAAGCAGTTCGACACATACAACAACACAAAGTTACACATGGAGTAAAACAGACATACAGTCAATAATACAGTAGAAAAATACGTCTATATACAATGTGAGCAAATGAGGTGAGATAAGGGGAGTAAAGGCAAAGTAAATACAATATAGCAAGTAAAACACTGGAATGGTAGATTTGCAGTGGAAGAATGTGCAAAGTAGAGATAGAAATAATGGGGTGCAAAGGAGCAAAATAAAAAATTACAGTAGGGGGGGAGGTTGTTGTTTGGGCTAAATTATAGATGGGCTATGTACAGGTGCAATAATCTGAGCTGCTCTGACAGTTGGTGCTTAAAGCTAGTGAGGGAGATACATTTCAGAGATTTTTGTAGTTTGTTCCAGTCATTGGCAGCAGAGAACTGGAAGGAATAATTGGTTTTGGGGGTGACCAGAGAGATATACCTGCTGGAGCGCGTGCTACAGGTAGGTGCTGCTATGGTGACCAGCGAGCTGAGATAAGGGGGGACTTTACCCAGAAGGGTCTTGTAGATGACCTGGAGCCAGTGAGTTTGGCGACGAGTATGAAGCGAGGGCCAGCCAACGAGAGCGTACAGGTCGCAGTGGTGGGTAGTATATGGGGCTTTGGTGACAAAACGGATGGCACTGTGATAGACTGCATCCAATTTATTGAGTAGGGTATTGGAGGCTATTTTGTAAATTACATCGCCGAAGTCGAGGACCGGTAGGATGGTCAGTTTTACACGGGTATGTTTGGCATGAGTGAAGGATGCTTTGTAGCGAAATAGGAATCCAATTCTAGATTTAACTTTGGATTGGAGATGTTTGATGTGAGTCTGGAAGGAGAGTTTACAGTCTAACCAGACACCTAGGTATTTGTAATTGTCCACATATTCTAAGTCAGAATCGTCCAGTGTAGTGATGTTGGACAGGCGTGCAGTTGCAGGCAGCGATCGGTTGAAGAGCATGCATTTAGTTTTACTTGTATTTAAGAGCAATTGGATGCCACGGAAGGAGAGTTGTGTGGCATTGAAGCTCGTCTGGAGGGTTGTTATTAACACAGTGTCCAAAGAAGGGCCAGAAGTATACAGAATGGTGTCGTCTGCGTAGAGGTGGCTCAGAGACTCACCAGCAGCAAGAGCGACATCATTGATGTATACAGAGAAGAGAGTCGGTCCAAGAATTGAACACTGTGGCACCCCCATGGAGACTGCCAGAGGCCCGGACAACAGACCCTCCGATTTGACACACTGAACTCTATCAGAGAAGTAGTTGGTGAACCAGGCGAGGCAATCATTTGAGAAACCAAGGCTGTCGAGTCTGCCGATGAGAATGTGGTGATTGACAGAGTCGAAAGCCTTGGCCAGGTCAATGAATACAGCTGCACAGTATTGTTTCTTATCGATGGCGGTTAAGATATCGTTTAAGACCTTGAGCGTGGCTGAGGTGCACCCATGACCAGCTCTGAAACCAGATTGCATAGCGGAGAAGGTATGGTGGGATTCGAAATGGTCAGCAATCTGTTTGTTGACTTGTCTTTCGAAGACCTTAAAGGCAGGGTAGGATAGATATAGGTCTGTAGCAGTTTGGGTCAAGAGTGTCACCCCCTTTGAAGAGGGGGATGACCGCAGCTGCTTTCCAATCTTTGGGAAACTCAGACGACATGAAAGGTTGAACAGGCTAGTAATAGGAGTTGCAACAAATTCGGCAGATAATTTTAGAAAGAAAGGGTCCAGATTGTCTAGCCCGGCTGATTTGTAGGGGTCCAGATCATGCAGCTCTTTCAGAACATCAGCTGACTGAATTTGGGAGAAGGAGAAATGGGGAAGGCTTGGGCAAGTTGCTGTGGGGGGTGCAGTGCTGTTGACCGGGGTATGGGTAGCCAGGTGGAAAGCATGGCCAGCCGTAGAAAAATGCTTATTGAAATTCTCAATTATAGTGGATTTATTGGTGGTGACAGTGTTTCCTGTCCTCAGTGCAGTGGGCAGCTGGGAGGAGGTGTTCTTATTCTCCATGGACTTTACAGTGTCCCAGAACTTTTTTGAGTTTGTGTTGCAGGAAGCAAATTTCTGCTTGAAAAAGCTAGCCTTGGCTTTTCTAACTGCCTGTGTATATTGGTGTCTAGCTTCCCTGAAAAGTTGCATATCACGGGGGCTGTTCGCTGCTAATGCAGAACGCCATAGGATGTTTTTGTGTTGGTTAAGGGCAGTCCGGTCTGGAGAGAACCAAGGGCTATCTGTTCCTGGTTCAAAATTTCTTGATTGGGTCATGCTTATTTAAGATGGTGGGGAAGGCATTTAAAAATAAAAAAAACAGGCATCCTCTACTGACGGGATGAGATCAATATCCTTCCAGGATACCCGGGCCAGGTCGATTAGAAAGGCCTGCTCGCTGAAGTGTTTCAGGGAGCGTTTGACAGTGATGAGTGGAGGTCGTTTGACCGCTGACCCATTACGGACGCAGGCAATGAGGCAGTGATTGCTGAGAGCTTAGTTGAAAACAGCAGAGGTGTATTTAGAGGGCAAGTTGGTTAGGATGATATCTATGAGGGTGCCCGTGTTTACGGCTTTGGGGTGGTACCTGGTAGGTTCATTGATAATTTGTGTGAGATTGAGGGCATCAAGCTTAGATTGTATGATGGCTGAGGTGTTAAGCATGTTCCAGTTTAGGTCGCCTAGCAGCACAAGCTCTGAAGATAGATGGGGGGGCAATCAGTTCACATATGGTGTCCAGAGCACAGCTTGGGGCAGAGGGTGGTCTATAGCAGGCGGCAACGGGGAGAGACTTGTTTTTAGAGAGGTGGATTTTTAAAAGTAGAAGTTCAAATTGTTTGGGTACAGACCTAGATAGCCTGCAGAGTTCTGTCCTACTATCTTTGCAGTAGATTGCAACACCGCCCCCTTTGGCCGTTCTATCTTGTCTGAAAATGTTGTAGTTAGGGATGGAGATTTCAGAATTATTGGTGGTCTTCCTCAGCCAGGATTCAGACACAGCTAGAACATCCGGGTTGGCAGAGTGTGCTAAAGCAGTGAATAAAACAAACTTAGGAGGCTTCTAATGTTAACATGCATGAAACCAAGGCTATTACGGTTACAGAAGTCATCAAAAGAGAGCGCCTGGGGAATAGGAGTGGAGCTAGGCACTGCAGGACCTGGATTCACCTCTACATCGCCAGAGGAACAGAGGAGGAGTAGGATAAGGGTACGGCTAAAAGCTATGAGAATTGGTCGTCTAGAACAGAGAGTAAAAGGATGTTTCTGTGGGCGATAAAATAGTTTAAGGTGTATTGTACAGACAAAGGTATGGTAGGATGTGAATACAGTGGAGGTAAACCAAGGTATTGAGTGATGATGAGAGAGATATTGTCTCTAAAAACATCATTTAAACCAGGTGATGTCATCGCATGTGTGGGTGGTGGAACTGAAAGGTTGGATGAGGTATAATGAGCAGGGCTAGAGGCTCTACAGTGAAATAAGCCAATAAACACTAACCAGAACAGCAATGGACAAGGCATATTGACATTTAAGGAGAGGCATGCTTAGTCGAGTGATCATAAGGGTCCAGTGAGTAGTGAGGTTGGTTGGGGTAGCGGCGATTCAGACAGCTAGCCGGGTCATCGGTAGCAAGCTAGCATAGGATGGAGGTCTGTTTTTAGCCACCTCGTGCGTTTCCACCGGTAGATCGAAGTGGGGTTCCCTTATGGTAGAGGGGATCAATCCAATTGGCAAAATAGATATAGTTATAGTTACCCAAGAAAAATTGTCCGATAGACCTATTCAGATAGCAGCCAATAAGACAGCTAACGATTAGTGGGCCGAAGATGGGCGTTCAGGTAACGTCGCGACGGAGGGGCCAGTTGGATAACTCCCTCGGGCAGATAATATCGGTAGTCCAGTTGTGAAGGCCCGGTGGGGCTCCGCATCGGCAGTAAAACGGGTCCGGATAGGTGATTGTAGCCCAGGAGTGGCTGATGGAACTCTTCAGCTGGCTAGCTTCGGAAATAATTGATGTTTGCTCCGGCATAAGCCAAAAGTCACTTGATGCGCTCTTTAGACGGGCTTCATGCCTCAGTTCTGAGAGGAATGGTCTGACAGTCGCTCTTCGCTAAACCTTCAGAGTAACTGTGAAATGCTTGAACTGGGAGAAAAAGCATGTATAAGAGAGCTCTGCGAAAAATCGTAATTCTTAATCCTCTCGTTGGCACTGCTTGTTTGTAGGCAATGATTGAGCTAAACATAAATCACGTATTAGCAAAAGTGAGCAACTGATGTAGAGTATTAATTTGACCATTTAGATTGAAGTGTCTCACAAGTTGCTGCTGATGAGAATGGAACGATGAATGTAGATTGTTTATAAATGAAACACGTGTTCGCGCCGTTTGACTTGTGTGTGGCTCGCCCTCTTTCCAGGTGTATTTATTTCAACAAGATTTGCGTCCTCGTCACAGCCATCGTACCCTGATGCGCACAGCATTCATCTGCGGCTGAGCGCGTTTCATTCTCAGGAGCAATTGTAATGTTTGACTTCTCGTCATCGAAAACATTTTTATTACACTTGTATTGTTTTGGCCTTTTTTGGTTTGTATTATTTTAGTATAGTGCTTTAGCTACCTTTTTAAGTCTCTGGCTCCCAGAAGCCTTTGAGCCGTGCATATTTATTTTACGTTCCAATATTTAGTCTTGATATACTGTAATGTGTCATTATACAAACTTTTGCTGATAAGTCACACTTCTTAAATTTGATGAATGGAAGCATCAACACGTTAGGATGTTACAAGTAGGATGTTACAAGTAGAATGTTACAATTAGCAAATAATTGTGACTGTATATCGACTTAAATACGAACCATCTTGTGTTTCCTTGTTCAATCTGAAGTTATGCGACAATGTACAACGGCATAATAAAACCACTACGATGGACTACAACAATTGACTAGTTGGTTAATTTGTAAATTATCAAATATTTGCTGATGGTAGCTCGTTACCCCAATGTGGATAACGTTGTTTTTTTTGTCATCAGAGGACAAACTGAATTGTATAATAATTGTTTACATTTTTTGATCTCTTAACATCTTATCGCAGATTCTTATCACAATCAGTGGTCCGATGGCAGATGATCAGTTGCTTCTCATTACATTTTAATCATTGAATTGTGATCATGTGAAGGGGGTTATGTGCCTGATGATAAATTAAGAATCGTCCTCTACCAATGTGAAATAACGTTATCGCTTATCTCCCCTCGACTTCAAGTGCTCAATCACAATTGAACTATCTAAATCAACCCCTTCACTGCCCATCAATTTATTTAGGTGTCATGGGTTGGATTGTCATTGTCATGTCCCCAGTTCTCAACATATTACACTTGGCATGATGGTGTTATGAGCACCCTCGCTCTTGGAGCATCTCTGGAGAGATGTTCTTGGCAAAGCCTGCAGTAACTTAACCAGGTAAAAGATGTGAATCAAGATCAGTTGTATGAAACTAAGAGTTAAGCGTGATGAATTTAGGTACACATGAGTCAAGGTCTTTTCCAATTTAGTACAGGAGAATGGCAAATTACCTCTGTTTGCTTGATTTAGGCCGGGCATGAACAGGTAAGTTTTTTTTTTTTTTTTTTTGACTTTTCCAAAACTAAAAAGTAATATGGCTGCGTTTGGACGGGCATTCCAAGTGTTATATATTTTCCCCACTAATTCGTATTGTGACCAATCACATCAGTTCTTTTCACATCAGATCATTTTCAGAGCTGAGCTGATTGGTCAAAAGGCCAATTTAGTGAAAATAATATCAGATATGGGCTGCGTGCATAAATGCAACCATTGTCAACCAAATGTCTAAAGGGTCAATCTGGGATTCATCAACATTTTGGGACTTATGTTAATGATGTATAGGCCTAGCCATTGATTCTTGAAGAATACAACTTAAATGCCTCATGGCCTTCAACTGCCCTACACAGAAATATGTTCATCAGAGCCCCAAATATAAGCTTGTCTTACTCAATTCTTTGTAAACAAACTGCAGCTTCAAAACTGACATTTTTAGCTCATATGGTCGATCCTTGTATCAATCGCTCCGTCTATGAATTTGAGTGGTTAACCTACATTTCTTAAGCCTCATCACCACTTGTTTGGTTAACAGCTGCACTTTAAACATACATTGCATTCGGAAAGTATTCTGACCACTTGACTTTTTTCACATTGTTACATTGTAGCCATATTCTAATGGATAAAATATATATGTTCTATCAATCTACACACAATACCCCATAATGACCAAGCGAAAACCGGTTTTTGGAAAGTTTTGCAAATGTATAAAAAAGAGGAATACCTTATTTACATAAGTATTCAGACCCTTTGCTATGAGACTCGCAATTGAGATCAGGTGCATTCTGTTTCTATTTATCATCCTTGATGTTTCTACAACTTGATATTAGTCTACCTGTGGCCAATTCAATTGATTGGACAGGATTTGGAAAGGCACACACCTGTCTATAAGGTCCCACATCTGACAGTGCATGTCTGAGCAAAAACCAAGCCATGAGGTCGAAGACATTGTCCGTAGAAAGCCGAGAAAGGAGAAGTGTACCAAACAATTTCTGCGACATTGAAGGTCCCCAAGATCACAGTGGCCTCTATTCTTAAATGGAAGAAATTTGGAACCACCAAGATTTCCTAGAGCTGGCTTCCTGGCCAAACTGAGCAATCGGAGGAGAAGGCCTTGGTCAGGGAGGAGACCAAGAACCCGATGGGCACTCTGACAGAGCTCCAGAGTTCCTCTGTGGAGATGGGAGAACCTTCCAGAAGGACAACCATCTCTGCAGCCTTGACGGAAGCCACTCTTCAGTAAAAGGCACCTAACATCCCGCTTGGAGTTTAGCAAAAGGCACCTAAAAGACTGACCATGAGAAACAAGATTCTCTGGTTTGATGAAACCAATAATTAATTATTTAGCCTGAATGCCAAGCGTCACGTTTGAAGGAAACCTGGCACCATCCCTACAGTGAAGCAAGGTTGTGGCAGCATCATGCTTTGGGGATGTTTTTCAGCGGCAGGGACTGGGAGACTAGTCAGGATTGAAGGAAAACGAACAAAGCCAAGTACAGAGATCCTTGATGAAAACGTGCTCAGGACCTTAGACTGGGGCGAAGGTACACATTCTAACAGGACAACAACCCTAAGCGCACAGCCAATACAACACAGGAGTGGCTTTGGTACAAGTCTCTGAATGCTTTTTAATCCGATCGAACATCTATTGAGAGACCTAAAAATAGCTGTGCAGTGACGCTCCCCATCCAACCTTACAGAGCTTGAGAGGATCTGCAAAGAAGAATGGGAGAAACTTCCCAAATACAGGTGTGCCAAGCTTGTTGCGTCGTACCCAAGATGACTCGAGGCTGTAATCGCTTCCAAAGGTGCATCAACAAAGTACTAAGTAAAGGGTCTAAATACTTATGTTAATGTGATATTTCTGTTTTTTATTTGTAAAACATTTGCAAAAATGTCAACCTGTATTTGCTTTGTCATTATGGGATTTTGTGTGTAGATTGTGGGGTGAAAACGTAATCAATTTTAGAATAAGGCTGTAATGTAACAAAATGTGGAAAAAGTCAAGGGGTCTGAACTCTTTCCGAATGCTCTGTAAACATGATGTTGGTTGTGGAAATGTTTTACGTTGTTGTGAAGGATTCAGATTTGTTTAAAATATATACTGAACAAAAATATAAACGCAACATGCCACAATTTCATCGATTTTACTGAGTTTAACAGTTCATATAAGGGAATCACTCAAATTAAATAATTAGGCCCTAATCTATGAATCTAACATAACTGGGAATACAGATATGCATCTGTTGTTCACTGATACCTGAAAAAAGAGAGGGGCGTGGATCAGAAAACCAGTCCGTATCTGGTGTGACCATTTGCCTCATGCAGTGTGACATATCCCCCTTCGCATAGAGTTGATCAGGCTATTGTTTGTGGCCTGTGAAATGTCGTCCCACTCCTATTCAATGGCTGTCCGAAGTTGCTGGATATTGGCGGGAACTGGAACACGCTGTCGTACACGTGATTTCAGAGCATCCCAAACATGCTCAATCATTGACATGTCTGAGTATGCAGGCCATGAAAGAACTGGGACATTTTCAGCATCCAGGAATTGTGTACAGATCTTTGCGACATGGAGGCGTGAATTATCATGCTGAAACACGAGGTGATGACTGGATGAATGGCATGACAATGGGCTTCAGGGGCTCGGAACGGTTTCTCTCTGCATTCAAATTGCCATAGATAAAAGGCAGTTGTGTTCGTTGTCCCTCATTGTTACTGGATGCCGCATGCCAGTTGCGTAGTCCCCCAACTAGAGACGTCTGTGGCATTGTTTTGTGTAACAAATCTGCACATTTTAGAGTGGTCTTTTATTTTCCCCAGCACAAGATGTACCTGTGTAATGATCATGCTGTTTAATCAGCTCCTTGATATGCCACAGCTGTCAGGTGCATGGATTATATTGGCAAAGGAGAAATGATCACTAACAGGGATGTAAAGAAATTTGTGCCCAAAATTTGAGAAATAAGCCTATTTTTGTGTGTGTATGGGAAATGTCTTGGTCTTTTGTGTCAGCTCATGAAATGTGTGACTAACACTTCACATGTTGTTTATATTTTTGTTCAGTGTAATTCCATCCATAAGCAAGCATGGACAAAGTCTTAAAGTCAGCAGGTACATATTGATTTAGGGGATGTATTCATTAGTGTACACCAAAGTGAAACATTTAGCAACGTTTCTAATTGTACAAGTTAATGCTACTGAGTCCCCCTCTGTTTCGGCCCGTTTGGTTCCTAGTGAATGCACCCCTTTGTTTGAAGTTCAAGGCCCCTGGTAAGTTAGAAAAGTAGAATTTATTAAGCATTCATATGTATTGTAACCTATACTGTAAAATAGTTGTATTGGTCTGTACAGCTGTACACCCCCCCCCCCCCCCCCCCCCCCTAATAAAATATTTTTACATGATCTTGTTTGTTCACTCAGGGTTACTAGTGCCCTTTCCAAATGAGGGTACTGTACATAATGTTGGAAGGCTGGCCACGGGACTACAGATGTGTTTACAGATCATGTATCATTTCCGTTGGGGGGTAGCCTACAGATAATCTATCGTTTTCTATGAACCCAAATGTCCATCTGAGATCCTTTTGGTGTGGCTGTGGTGTGTTCCCTTTATGGAAGCCTACTGCCCTCTGCTGGATAGTTGATATACATGCCGATCAAAGAAGTCAAAACATAGCTGTATGTGCTTCTCAAAATCCCCTTGCACCACAATGGTCCCACTCTTACCCAATAAAAAGTCATCTAAAAACATCTGTATGTATTTAAAAAGAGTGTTACAAGTGTTAGCAGAATGTATTAGAAAAATACACTCTATTAGTGAAGGTGCTGGAGGCCAAAGGAAAAAGTCTCAGCATACTTCCAGTCAGATGCAAATGTCTTTAAATGTCGCTGAGCTTTCGGTCAGTCGACCCTCATCAGAGCATGTCTCCACAAACAATAGTGGGACATATACAATGCCTTCGGAAAGTATTCAGACTACTTGCCTTATTCTAAAATGGGTTAAATAAAATAATCCTCAGCAATCTGCACACAATACCAAATGACTAAGCGAAAACAGTTTTAGATTTTTCTTCAAATGTATTAAAATAAAAATACCTTATTTACACAAGTATTCAGACCCTTTGCTATGAGACTCAAAATTGAGCTCAGGTGCATCCTGTTTCCATTGATCATCCTTCAGATGTTTCTACAACTTGATTTGAGTCCACTTGTGGTAAATTCAATTGATTGGACATGATTTGGAATGGCACACAACTGTCTATATAAGGTCCCACAGTTGACAGTGCATGTCAGAGCAAAAACCAAGCCATAAGGTCGAAGGAATTGTCCGTAGCGCTCCGAGACAGGATTGTGTCGAGCCACAGATCTGGGGAAGGGTACCAAAACATGTATGCAGCGTTGAAGATCCCCAAGAACACAGTGGCCCTCCATCATTCTTAATTGGAATAAGTCTGGAGCCACCAAGACTTCCTATAGCTGGCTGTCCGGCCAAACTGAGCAATCGGGGGAGAAGTGCCTTGGTCAGGGAGGTGACCAAGGACCTGATGGTCACTCTGACAGAGCTCTAGGGTTCTTCTGTGGAGAACCTTTAAGAAGGGCAACCATCTCTGCAGCACTACACCAATCAGGCCTTTATGGTAGAGTGGCCAGACGGAAGCCAAAAGGCCATGACCGCCAGCTTGGAGTTTGCCAAAAGGCACCTGAAGACTCTTGACCATGAGAAAGAAGATTCTGTGGTCTGTTGAAACTCTTTGACCTGAATGCCAAGCGTCACGTCTGGAGGAAACCTGCCACCATCTTAACGGTGAAGCATGGTGATGCTTCACTGTAGATGATGCTCCAGAGCGCTCAGGACCTCTGACTGGGGCAAAGGTTCACCTTCCAACAGGACAACGACCCTAAGCACACAGCCAAGACAACACAGGAGTGGCTTCGGGACAAGTCTCTGAATATCCTTGAGTGGCCCAGCCAGAGCCTGGACTTGAACCCAATCGATCATCTCTGGAGAGATCTGAAAATAGCTGTACAGCAACACTCCCCATCCAACCTTACAGAGCTTGAGAGGATCTGCAGAGAAGAATGGGAGAAACTCCCCAAATACAGGTGTGCCAAGCTTGTTGCGTCATACCCAAGATGACTCGAGGCTGTAATTGCTGCCAGAGGTGCTTCAACAAAGTACTGAGTAAAGGGTCTGAATACTTATGTAAATGTAATATTTCTGTTTTTTATTTTTAATAAATTAGCAAACCTACAAACCTGTTTTTTCTTTGTCATTATGGGGTATTGTTGTGTAGATTGATGAGGGGAAAAAAAACAATTTAATCAATTTTAGAATAAGGCTGTAACCTAACAAATGTGGAAAAGTGTTCTGAATACCTTCCGGAGGCACTGTAAGGCCACACAGTGAGCCAGAGATAAGGACCGCAACACCTGTGGTAATCTAAAGTATCCCAAAGGGTCACTAGATGTCATATAAAATGGAACAATTAAATGTCAGTATAAGGAACCTATACTCTCAAAAAGGGAGGATTACAGCTGAAAAGCGCCCAAAAAAGAAAGCAAAGGAAAACACATATAGAACACTATACACAGTGCCTTCAGGAAGTATTCAAACACCTTGGCAATTCCACATTTTGTTGTGTTACAGCCTGAATTCAAAATGGATTACCTGGATTTTTTTCTCTCACCCATCTACACACTATAATGACAAAGCAAAAACATCTTGTTTTAGAAATGTTAGCAAATGTATTGAAAATGAAATACAAAAATATCTAATTTACATAAGTATTCAAATCGAACTTTGTCACAGGCGCAAAATACAAAAACTGTAGACCTTACAGTGAAATGCTTACTTACAAGCGCTAAACCAAAGGTGCCGTTCAAGAAGAGTTAAAACATTTTCACCAAAAAATAAAATAAAAAATTATAAAAACGAACACAATAACATAACAGTAACGAGGCTATATACAGGGGGTACCAGTACCGAGTCAGTGTGTGGGGGTACAGGTTAGTTGAGGTAATTTGTACATGTAGGTAGGGGTGAAGTGACTTCATAGAAACTAAATGGCGAGTAGCAGTGAACAAAACAAATGGAGGGGGGAGAATGTAAAGAGTCCGTGGCCATTTGATTAATTTTTCAGCAGGTTTATGGCTTGGGGGTAGAAGCTGTTTAGCAGCCTTTTGGTCCTAGACTTGTATGCGGCACATGTGAAAGCTGGATTAGATTTTTTTTATTCACACCCCTTTGCTATGATACTCCAAATTGAGCTCCGGTGCATCCAATTTCCTTTGATTCGCCCTGAGACGTCGCTAAAGCTTGATTGGTGTAAACTTGTGGAAAATTCAATTGTTTGGACATGATTTAGAAAGAAACACACCTGTCTATATAAGGTCCCACAATTGACAGTGTATGTCATAGGAACTTTTTGGTTTGGAAAGAGACGTCGCCTGTATGGTGAAGTCAGAGATAGACATACTTGTAAAGTCGGCTAAGGAACAGAAGTTGGGTTTTGGAGAAACGTCTTCAGTGTGTGCTTTGCAAGCCATGCAGCTGGGCAATAGAGTGGTGAACGGATAGACATGGTTATGGACAGCAAGGAAGAAGAGCTGTGTGTTGAGGAAGAATCTGGACCAGTAGGAGTGACATTTTTGGTGAAAGTGTCTTGGGCAGTGAAAAAATGTGGAGGAGGATGGGTGAGGGATCCTGAGAGGATCACAGTGAGTAGTAGATTTGTGCTGGTATAGAGGGATAGGGTAACGATTGAGTTATGTTTCAGTAAGGTTGGCTTCTTAGCGCTCATAGCAATGGTTTTCAACTGTACCGCAGAAATGGAAAGTAAATCGCAGAAAATAGTTGTTGTGGTGGCAGCTTCTGAGAAGTATTTGGGTATATGAGATTTGACTTCAGAAGAGTTACAGGGTTTGTTGAGTTGTGGTGTCCCATCCTCCCAGGCTGTTGGTATGTATGGGCAGGAGCAGATGGGGTCAAAGTAGTGGTTTGCCTCTACATCAACTCCAACGTGGTGGAAGTGTCGACCTACTGTTCACTGCTCTTGGTGGTCAAATGCAGACTTTTCTACCTCCCGAGGGAGATTTCAGCTGTTATCGTGAATGTTGCATACATTCCACCTCAGGATAAAAAAATAACAAGCTGGCACAAGGCTATAAACAAGCTAGAAAACCTACACCCAGAGGCTGCTTTTCTGGTTTCCGGCAACTTTAATTATGCGTCACTAAGACACTTGATGCTCAACATCCATCAACACGTCTCCGATGCCACTAGGGGCGATAAAGCTTTGGGGGTGAATGTAGTAATGCAAGTAACAGAGAACTCCTTTTGAAGTTAACACTTTTTTTTAGTATATCCTGGCGAGGTTTATAGAGCTCAATTTGGTATGTCTCTTCCACACACAGGGTGGAGTAACCCCTGTCCAGAAAACTTTATCAATAAAGTCCTCTGTCGAATGACACACATCTGAGCCTATAGAACTGGCTCTTGGGTAAACCTTTTTTAAGGGCACTAGGATGAGTGCTAGGAGAAAAGCGTTTGTCAGTCTCTTTCTGATACAGAGTGGTGATAAGTTCCTCATTCACATGCCCAAGAATGGACACGCGTATGGTCGTATTCAATAAAGAACTTCAGGTCAGTGTTCATAATATTAAAAAAGGAAGTTAATTCATGGAGTTTTTGCTCAATGCCAATCCACACATAGAGAATATCATCAACATACCTGAACCATTTGAGGATCTTGGAGAAGGAAGGGTTCCTGGTCTCATCCTGAATAAACTTTGGCTCAAAATATCCCACATAAATTTGAATAATTAGGGGCAAAGGTGGAGGCCATCGCAACTCCACTAACTTGAAGGAAACAAAGTAGGGCAAAGTAGTTGAGCTTGAGAACCAGAGAAGACAATTCACAGATGAATTAACTTAGTGGTGACATTTCACGTTCCTGTTGGTAATATCCCAGTGCATCTAAGGGAAAGAGCGATACCTTGTCAGTTGTACAACTGAATGCATTCAACTGAAATGTGTCTTCCGCATTTAACCCAACCCCTCTGAACCAGAGAGATGCGGGGCTGCCATAATCGACATCCACGTCTAGGCCTTTTTCATGACAGAAATTATTGTACGGGCTCTGTAGATCAAATGTACCCCGCTATTGTGTAGCAGAATGTATTAGTAAATTATGGTTATCACATATATATAAACACATTTTTACAATGCACTCACATAAATTGTAGAAATGTACGATGTTTAGACACAATATGACGTTGTGGCTGTGTTAACTAGTGACGACCGAAACTCTTGCCTACCGCCCAACACTGCTTGTCTAACCAATCAGCTTTGACGAAGCATCTCAGTAGGCGGGATTTATCCGCTTCTTAGAACGCTGGTGTAGCCATTTTTCTTGTGTGACTGTAAGGCAGATAGCTGATTGAGGTAAGAGTCACATTCAATATTTCTTGGTCGATAAATTTTTTTGAATAACTATACTGAAACATTTGAAATCGATACAAAGTGTATATTAATGTAATGCCTACCAGTACTAAATAATATTCTCAGTGTTTTGCAGTAGCAACATTTGTTTTTAGAGTGCCCCTCTTCTCGGACGGACACGACGACGTGTGAGCTGGGTGGCAAGCTAACGTTAGAGCAATTGCTAAGCTACGTAGCTGCTATCTAGCTAGACAATATGTACAATATTTTTCGCCGTTTTCTAGGCATGTCTGATTTCGGTCGCATGAAAGTTGTTTTGTCTTGGCATTATCATGTTGAGAAATAATACGCGGCTTATCTGCGTTTTCGGAGTTTGAAAAAAAAAAAAGACCGGTTTCTGGACAAAGTGGTTAGCTACCATGCTAGACAGCTAGCCACATAGTGGTGGTGAGGAGGAGGAGTCTATCGTGTCCGGAAGCGAATTCATCATACATTTTCTATATTCAGGGTTCACTCAAAATATAATTTTAAGCTTTGTTTTACTATTAACAGTTAGTTGGTTAAGGTTGTATATCGATTTTTCTCTCTTTTAATAAGTATGCCATCGGATATTCGCTTGTCTTTTTGCCGCCAGTTCCTTATTCAGCGGGGTTGGGTTAAATGCGGAAGATACATTTCAGTTGAATACATTGTTGGACAACTGACTAGGTATTTCTCGTTCCCTATCAGGGCATTACAACTAGGTTTAGGGTCTCCTGAATTGGCGCACATGCGCACTAGGCCCGAGCTCGTTTAACCCTTTACCGTATAAACTAGCTGAACTGCTTGTCTTTCGTCAACATTGTCAAACTTAATAAATATTGCACCCTCAACTTTTTAAAACGGCTTTACTAGTTATACATTCATATAACTAAGATATTGTATGGAAAGAAACTTAAATGTATTTTGTTGAATAGTCATGACTGGTTTGAGATGTTGTATGATGATAGTGGTGAAGGATATCATTGTCATTGCTACTTAACGCGGATCCAAGTTACGTTTTGAGATCCATTGGCATAGGGTTAGCTGGACTGGACTTTTCTGACTGGTCTTGGAACTGTGGCAACGGGCAGCCTCTCCTTGCTTGGCTCGACTAGGGTATGGGCTCGACTAGGGTATGTAGTGATTTTGCCAATAGACAGATAAGTACAGAGTCATGTACCCTTAACCTTTTTTCAACTATGGTATTTGTTGATTAAATCAGACTTTATTAATATATTGAGTAATCCAGGAATTAGTTATTTGACACGAAACTCAAGGAAATAGATTGCCTTGACTACAATGAAAGGCTAAATTACTAACGCTCTGTCTATTGTTAATGTCCAAAACCAGTGTACTGCACGTTGTAATATTAATTAGCTAGCATCTACAAGTAGGTAGCAAAAAAATATGGGGGGGTGGTGTGTGTCTCATTATTGATATTTTCCCCCCCTCTTACCTCAGGCTTTCTACAACACTGCTTCAAGGATGGTCAAGATCTTCATTGGGAATGTCCCTCGGGAGGCAGACAAGGATGAAATCCAGGCACTCTTCTCACAGTACGGTGCCGTCACAGAATGTGCCATCGTCAAGAATTTTGCTTTCGTCCACATGGATGACCGTAAGTCTGCCACCAAAGCCATCCGCAGCCTGCACCTCTACAAGTTGCATGGCACGGCGATAAACGTTGAGGCTAGTCGCGGGAAGAATCAGGGAGCCGTCAAACTCCACGTGACAAACGTGGAGAAAGGCAACGATGATGAGCTCCGCACTTTGTTCGAGGAGTACGGCACAGTCTCTGAATGTGCTATTGTCAAAAACTTCGCGTTTGTGCACATGGACAACTCCGACGAGGCTTTGGATGCCATCAAGGGATTAGACAACATTGAATTCCAGGGTAAGATTTTTTTTAAAGGCTTATGCTGTTTAAAAGGTTACACATTAAAACATTTGGCTACCTCCTCTCTCCCACCTAATCATGTTTTTTGGTATTTCTCTCCCTAATAGGGAAACGTATCCATGTTCAGATATCAAAGAGCCGTCCCAGGTATGAGGAGGAAGAAGACTACCCCCCACCTCAAAGGGGGGGATACTGGCCCCCTCGTGGCTACCCCGGGGAGAGGCATGATCCTCCACCCCCTAGCTATCTAAGAGGTCGTCACCCACCCCCTCATCACGGGTACCCTGCCCCCCCTCCACCACCCCCTCCCCCTAGACGAGCCCCTTACCCAGAGCGTGCTTATGAGCGCGAGAGGGAGAGCTATGCCGTGGTGGATTACTATGAGAAATACAGGGCTCGCCCTGCCGCTTATGGCATAATGTCCTATGATGAGAGGCGTGTAGGCTCCTTACCCCCTCCTCCCCCACCCCCCTCTTCCATGGTCAGGGAGCGTTTCATGGCCTCTGGCCTCGATCCATATGAGCGTCGCCCCCTCCCTCCTCCCCCGTCTGCGTACTACACCAGGGACCGCAGTCCCATTCGGAGGGCCCCTCCTCCCCCCATGCCCCCCGCCGGTAACGGTTACTCCTATGAGCGTTCCCGACTCTCTCCCGTCTCTCGGCCCGCGATGTACAACCTACCACGTACCAGAGACCCCTACGCCGACAGGTTGCCGCCGCCGCCACCGGCCCGCTATTACTAAGCAGCGTACACCGGCGTTTGACTCAAGGTGAGAATAGGCCTGCGCTACAAACATTCTAATGGGAGGTGAAGTAGTACCTATCCTCTATATGGAGGGTCCAAGGTCACTTGATGCGCTCTTTAGATGGGCTTCATGCCTCAGTTCTGAGAGGAATGGTCTGACAGTCGCTCTTCGCTAAACCTCCAGATTAACTGAAATGCTTGAACTGGGAGAAAAAGCATGTGTAAGAGAGCTCTGCGAAAATCGTGATTCTTAATCCTCTCGTTGGCACTGCTGGTTTGTAGGCAACGATTGAGCTAAACATAAATCATGTATTGGTAAAAGTGAGGAACTGAGAGTAATAATTTCACCATTTAGATGGAAATATTTCAAGTTGCTGATGATAATTGAACAATGAATGTAGATCGCTCATAAATGGAAACATGTTCGCTAGTGGTATAACAGGCGCTTGACGTGTGTGTGTGTGTGTGTGGTTTGCTCTCTTTCCAGGTTTAAATATTTCAAGATCTGCGTCCTCGTCACCGCCGTCGTCTCCTGATGCACGCAGCGATTTACCCCCGTCTGGTTGAGCGCGTTTCGTTCTCCTGCAACACTCTCAGGAGGAATTGTAATGCATGACCCCTCGTCATCTAAAACACTTTTATTACACTCGTATTGTTTTGGCCTTTTTTGTTTTGTATTTTAGTATTGTGCTTTAGCTACATTTATAGTCTCTGGCTCCCAGAAGCCTTTTAGTCAGTCGTTTTTTTTATTTTACGTCCTTGATATACTGTAACGTGTCATGATACAAACTTTTGCTGTTATATCAAATTTCTGAAATTTGATGAATGGAAGCTGCAGCACGTTATTATGAAAAGGATGTTATTAATATCAAATAATCGTGACTGTATATCGACTTGAATACGAACCATCATGTGTTTCCTTTGAAATTAAACCACCACGTTTGTTCAATCTACGTCTGAAATTATGACAAGTTATGGATTATGAAAAGGTTGCGCTCTGCGACAATGTACAACGGCGTAATAAAACCACTACGACGGACTACAACAATGGACTAGTTGGTTAATTTAATTGGACAAATATTTGCTGATTGTAGCTAGTTTTACCAAGGTGGGTAACGTGCTTGTTTGTCATCACAGAGGACATGATTTTAGTAAATAAAATAAACTGAATTGTATAGTCATTTGGATATATTTTTTTCTCTTGTTAAATCATAGTCGTGTCACAGATTCTTATCACTATCAGTGATTCAATGGCGGATGATCAGTTGCTTCACAATATACTTAAACCATTTAATCGTGAACGGGGGATATATGCTTGATTATGATAAATCTAAGAATCGTCCTCTACCAATGTGAAATAACGTTATCGCTTATCTCCCCTCGACTTCAAGTGCTCAATCACAATTGAACTATCTAAATCAACCCCTTCACTGCCCATCAATTTATTTAGGTTTCATGGGTTGGATTGATGGGGCTTTATTGTCATGTCCCCAGTTCTCACCATATTACACTTGGCATGACTGTTCTGAGCACCCTTGCTCTGGAAGACTCTTTGGAGAGATGTTCTTGGCACAGCCTGCAGTGGCCTAACCAGGTAAGATGGGAATCGGGATCAGTTGTGGGTTGTATGAAACTAAGGGTTAAAGATGTGAGGAATTTAGGTACACAGGAGTAGAGGTATTTTCTGAATTTAGTACAGGGTAAAGGCAAACAACCTTTTGATTTATGCTGAGTGTGGACAGGTAATATAGTTTTGTTATTCCTTTCCAAACTAAAAAGCAGAATGTCAATCAAATGTCTTTTAAAGGGGAAATCTGGGTTTCATCAACATTTTGGGACTTAAATGAATTATCTGCCTAACCATTGATTCTTACAGAATATAGCTTTAATGCCTCGTGAGCATAGTTAAGCTGTCCTACCCCCCAAAAAATGTACAGCCCAAACGTAAGTTTGTTACTCCACTGTTTGTAAAAAATAAATAAATGTTTAATTGTTAACAAACTATAGCTTCAAAGCCTGTTTAACTATTATTTTGATCTCCTAGATAGTCAGTCGTTTCAATAGCTCAGTTTGTTTTTCAGTGGTTACATTTCTCCTGCCCGTCCCTCAGCTGTTAACCAAACAATAGTCGGGGAATTTATTATTTGAATCCAAGATTGCCCTTCCATAATCAGGCAGGGACCAAGTATTTTCAGTTCAGCAGGTTCCTGGTAACGTGTGTGTATATACATTTTATTTTTTAGTGTGCATAAACGAAAACGAGCGTTTATTGGACAAGTGCAGGTTAGTGAGTCGCCCGGTTTTGGACATATTCGTTCCTAGTGAATGCGCACCTGCGTTCGATGTTCTAGGCATCTGTTAAATTACAAATGTATAGTTAATTGAGCATTCCTATGTAGTGAAACCTATACTGGAAATAGTTATATTGGTTTGTACAGCCTGTCATTCCTACTATCCGGTGCCTTTTGGTCCTCATAACTTTATTAAAAAAAAACTTGTGTGTGCATATGTATTTTATCAGAAAGCACACGTTTGACTTTCATAAAATATTGGTCAAACTCGGGCACTAAAATCCCTGTTGTGTGCATGATCCCATACAGTCCATTGCATAATCCTAACGGTGGCAATTTGGAGCATAAATTAGCCATAGCTCTGTGTGATTTAAGATAACATAATCGTGAACACTTAAAGGATGTTAACTTCTTTATGAAATGTTTTTTAAGATTTTGCAATTTGATTAATTTTCTCTCATTTAGCCTAACAAAGGAAATGTATGACTAGCATAATGAAAAATGCATAAAACCGAGTGTTTTATTTATTTACATTTGGCACAATTGTCCCCCCCTAAAACGATGTCCTGAACGTGATTGTGGGAAGGGCATGTTTTCTTAATAAATGAGAATTGCTACATACTAAGGGAGAAAAGTGATATCGGGGCACACATTTTAAATTCAATAGTTTATATTTCTCGTAGAAGTTGAATAACACGTTGGGTTGCATAAACGCCTCAAAATGCGTAGCATTCCCTTTCAAGATCTATATTTTTGTGTTTTTAAAGTATGGACGCCTGACATTAATTCCCCTTCCCGATTGTTTAATCTCCAAATAAAATACTTAAAACCATGATCTTGTTTGTTCACTGGGTTGATCGTGCCCTTTCCAAACAAGGGTATTGTACATACAATTTTGGGAGGGCTGGCCACACGAGATTACAGATGTGGTTACAGGTCATGTATAATTTCTGTTGGTGGTTAGCCTATGATTTTTATAAACCTATATTTAATTATTATCATATGACTGACTGGTAATGAGATCCTTTTGGTGTGCCTGTGCTCTCGGTTCCCTTTGAAGCCTACTGCCCTCTGCTGGGCACTGGATGGTATGTTTCTCAAAATACCCTTACTTACACCACAACACATGTTCCCACTCTTACCCAATAAAAAGTAATCTAACATGTATATATTTCAAAAGGTTAAAGGAATTTTCATTTTTTTTTTATTGCATACGTAGAGCATGCTGTATATTCAAACAATATTTACAGACGTGCATATTTTATAATAGACTCACAATTTTCGTTATTAAACAAAAAAATGGTATCTCAGTCCCACTCATAATGACGTCTCATCCCAGAGAAAACCACGTTCATTGTTCTTTCGTTTATAGTATGTTCACATAATCTAAGCCCAGAGGCGAGACATAGCAAGATTTAAGGAACGCTTGCGAAACAGACGAACAGAACAGGCCGGGGTTTGCGAGGTCAATGAGAGAAGTGAGAAATTATTCCTTTAAATTTCTCAATCTAAAGTCACAACCTAGATTCGGTCCGTATCTTAACTAGTTGAATCTCAAATTACTCCAACCTCGTGAAAGTGATGAACTGACACGTTTTCATTTTTGTCAAAAATAACTATATCAAAGTAGTGCCTTTGATTTAACGGCTTGCTCAGTTCGAGCGAGAAGACCCATTTGACCTGATGTGCTTCTACACATTAGTTTTGCTATATAAAGTCGCCATACATGTGGTGAAGGACTCAATGGAACGCAAACATCAACCAGATTGGCGCACATTCAACAAATCTGATCTAACTAACTGGATATTCGTCAAATCCGTCATAATTGATTTACTGTAACAGGCCCACAATGTCGGAATTTAAGTCTGATTTTGAGTTATTTGTCTGATTTCGCTGCGTAACATGTAGAAGTTGTCCCTTTTCAGGTTAAGAAGTGACTGCTAATAGGCTGGACACTTTAAACATAAGTGTCAATTTTAACAATGCTTGTTTCTGATACCTAGTTCATTGCATCCGCCTTGGAGCCCAGTTTCACAATATTACCATATGTCCCAGCTGCTTGCCATAGTTTTAAAGTAATCATGAAAAAGCAGGCCTTATTAGAGCATTTTTCTCCCTGCCATCTCCTATTAGTTCAATTGAGCACCGTGTCTTCCGAACGTTCTATTCCCAGTTTATTGTTGGCAATGAGACCTGCCCACGTTGCTGGTAGTTCAAATGTTCAAACAGCAAAACATTACTCATGGAACTCTGAGGTCATCCCATTGTTTACTATAGGGAAATATAGGTAAGTCTGTCTATTTTGCCAAATATCTCACTGTATATTTAGATTTTTTTCAAATGAGGCAATTTTAAACATGAGCATCTCCTCTTTTTAATTATGTAGACTGGCCAGCGTACTACGTTGTCATCAAACGCTATCCCTGAAATATCCCTTGCCCTTGGAACGCTGAGCTCCCCTCATTGTTTTCCTATGGAGAGGCATGCTGGTATATTTCGCCAAATATCTCGCAATTTGGATTTTTTTCAAGTCCGACACCAATTTAATCATAATAGTCTCCTCTTTCCAATTACATAAGTTTGGGCAGCGTACTCTGCTGTCATCGATCGCTAGACCAGAAATAGTAAAACGTTGCTATTTTTCCCCTACTTCATCGCTATGCAGACGTAAGCACACTTGGCATCATTGAGGTGCGGCTGTTTACTTTCTACACAAGTTATTATTTTTCCGTTTCTTCCAAAGAACCGATTGTAGTGGTAAGATAAAAAGGGCAAAAAAAAATTTAAATGCTAAATGGAATTCTAAGTCCCTCCAGTCAAAACAGCCTATGCGAACGTTTGATTCCATTCATTTGCTATGGAAAAAGTGTTCCAGTTTAGCCAACGATCTTTTGCCATTTTTCAGCCTTGGGTGAATTTTGACTCGTTCTATTGTCCAGCCTACTGCTAAACACTAACTCCCATTTGTGTAAGCTGGTTAGCCTAGCTAGCATACAGAAATTGGTGGTCAAATTTGTTTTTAACTAATGCAGTTGATTGGTAACAATGACATGAACATATGTTGTGGTTGACGTCCATACAAGCATTATACTATTTTTACCACAACAGTGTGAAAAACACACAGGCTAATTTAGCTATGGGGCAATGAGGTGTCTCAGGATCTTTCTCCCACACAGGCCTATCCCCCATACATATCCATGGCAATTCCATTGTTTTGGTTGAGTTCGACTGACCCCTTTACCAAATCTATCGCCAACAAGTGTGATCGGGGATTTCTATTGAAGAAGCAGTTTTAGCTTATCTTCATACTGCACTGTCTTTACCTGTGAGTCAGCTAGCTGATTGAGGCAAGTGTCCCATTCAATCTATCTTAGTCGATATTTTGTAGTAAATAGAGTTTAGTTAACGTTTTAAATCAACATGGAGTCTATATTTAAGCAATAAAGTCCGTGAGGATGTGGTATATGGCCAATATACCACGACTAAGGGCTGTTCTTATGCACAACGCAAGGCAAAGTGCCTGGATACAGCCCTTAGTGGTAGTATATTGATAATATACCACAAAACCCTTAGGTGCCTTATTGCGATTATAAACTGATTACCAAAGTCTCTGTCGAGACTCCACACTGTCCTTTCCCACCTGTACAAAAGGAACACCTATGTGAGAATGATATTCATTGACTACAGCTCAGCGTTCAACACCATAGTGCCCTCAAAGCTCATCACTAAACTAAGGACCCTGGCACTAAACACCTCCCTCTGCAACTGGATCCTGGACTTCCTGATGGGCTGCCCCTAGGTGGTAAGGGTAGGTAACAACACATCTGCCATGTTGATCCTCAACACTGAGGCCTCTCGGATGCGTGCTCAGTCCCCTCCTGTACTCCCTGTTCACTCATTACTGCATGGCCAGGCACAACTCCAACACCACCATTATGTTTGCAGACAACACAACAGTGGTAGACCTGATCACCGATAACAATGAGACAGTTAATGTGAAGGAGGTCAGTGATCTGGCCGTGTGGCGCCAGCATAACAACCTCTCCCTCAACGTGATCAAGACAAAGGAGATGATTGTGGATCACAGGAAAAGGAGGACCGAGCACACACCCCATTCTCATCGATGGGGCTGTAGTGGATCAGGTTGAGAGCTTCAAGTTCCTTGGTGTCCACATCACCAACAAACTATCATGGTCCAAACACACCAAGACAATTGTGAAGAGGGCACGACAAAGCCTATTCCCCCTCAGGAGACTGAAAAGATTTGGCATGGGTCCTCAAGTTCTACAGCTGCACCATCGAGAGCATCCTGACTGGTTGCGTCACTGCCTGGTATGGCAACTGCTCTGCCTCTGCAAGGCACACTGCCATCCAGGACCTCTATACAAGGCTGTGTCAGAGGAAAGACCTAAAAATTGTCAAAGACTCCAGCCGTCCTAGTCATAGACTGTTCTCTCTGCTGCTGCACAGCAAGCGGTACCGGAGTGCTAAGTCTAGGTCCAAAAGGCTTCTTAACAGCTTCTACCCCCAAGCTGTAAGACTCCTGAACAGGTAATCAAATGGCAACCTAGATTATTTGCATTACCCCCCTCATTCGGGACTTCTCCCTAGATGGGGGGCTGGTTTTGTGGCTGTTGTACTTCCAGAGCCAGATTACTTTGTAGAATGGTGTGAAGAATCACAATTTGTCCTCATTACCATCAAGACCAAAGAGATGTGCATAGACTTCAGGAAGTGTACAACACCTACCTCTGAAACATCTATCAGTGGTCAGAATATAGCGATTGTAGAGGAATACAAATACCTGGGTGTCTTCTTGGACAATAAGCTTCAGTGGAGTAAATGTACAGACCTGATCTACAAAAAGAGCCAACAGAGACTGTACTTTCTCAAGAAGATGGGATCTTTTAATGTAGATTGTACTATACTGACTCTGTTTTACAAATCTTTCATTGAGAGTATTTTAACTTTTTGTATAGTTTGTTGGTTTGGCAATGCCACTGTCAGCCAGAGAAATATCCTGAGAACGATTATCACCACAGCAAGCAATGTACTTGGAGTCAAACAGACATGTCTGGATGAGATCTTTAAGGTCAGGGCCCTCCGCAAGGCTCACAAAATCATTTTAGACCCAAGCCACCCCCTGTACCCGGACTTTGAACTACTCCCCTCTGGGCGCAGGTATAGGGCACCCCTCAGCAGGAAAATAACTAGACAATAATCTGTGCCAGGTGTGATATCCCCCCTAAATAGATCAGGCTAATGTTCCTATTGACTCGGTAAGGCCAGCAGGCTAGTCTTTTAATTTAAAAAAATAAATAATGTTTTATTGGTATGTAACTGTGAAGAAAGTTGTATTGTCCATCTTGTTTTGTATTTAAACCCCACTTTAAAAGTGTACATGACACTGCAACAAAATGTCCACATCGGGACAATAGTCAGTAAGTAAACCCTCTCTTTTACGCTGCTGCTACTCTCTGGTTATTGTCTATGCGTAGTCACTTTAACGCTACCTACATGTACATATTACCTCAATTAACCTCGACTAACCGGTGCCCCTGCACATTGTCTCTGTACCGGTACCCCCTGTATATAGCCTCGCTGCTATTAATTTACTGCTGTTCTTTACCTATTTGTTATTTTAAATGTTTTACTTGTCTATTTTTTACTTAACACTTATTTTTCTTACAAGGACTTAACCAAAAATGCAGTTAAGTAAGCATTTCACTGTAATTTCACTGTATTTCACCGAATACACCTGTTGTATTCGGTGCATGTGACAAATACAATTTGATTTGATTTAAAGAACTGAGTTTTCTCTACAGAGAACCTGAATCCCCACATTAATGCCCACCGCTCTACTTCATCAATTGCTTCCTGTACATTCCTGACTATGTGTTGCACATTTCTTCCCCTCTTCCATAAAGCCCCATCTGCAAATAATGACCTCCCAATATTTGTCCGTACCTGAGTAAAGATAATTGGTCATGATTGAGAACAACAGAGGACTAATCACGCTCCCCTGCGGTGTACTGTAGACTTCCCCACCCTCACCTGGATAGACCTTCCAAACAGGACATCCTTTATCCAATTGTACGTTCTTCCTCCTAGCCCCATAATAGCAAGCTTGATTAACAACCTCTCCTTCCACATATAAAATACATTTACAACAGTCTCCTTGTTCATCTGAGCCTTCCTGACCTTTGCTTCTAAGCAGACCACGGGTCCATAGTTACCCTACCCTTCCTGAACCCACTCTGATGTGGTGACACTAGCCTCCTTACCCTCTCCGTAATCATACGTTCCATCATCTTATCTACATGTGATGTTAAAGCTATTGGCCGATAGCTTGTTGGCCTCGTTCCCTGGCTTCCGGATTGGTACAACTACTGCCTCCTTCCCGCTGCCTGGTAGTTTCCCCTCCTCCCAGCTGCCTGGTAGTTTCCCCTCCTCCCACACTCTGTTGTACAACACCAATACCTTATCCAGTGCCTCATCACTAAGATGGGCCAACATTCAATAGCACACCTCATTTTTTCCAGGTGAGGTTAACCCAGCCTTACCTATTGCCATTTTTTTTTCTTCACCTCCCCCACGGTAAATGGTGCATTCAACGCATAATTGACATCTTCCCTCCTATCCAGCACTCCCAGATGCTCCTCTCTCATTCTCTCTCTTCCCCTCTGCCCCTCCTGACAAATTTTCAGAGCTATGCATTTCAACAAACGCTTTGGTCATCATCTCTGCCTTCTCATCTGTTACTGCCACATCCTTTCCACTCGTCAACACTGGATAATCCCACTTTCTGACCCCACTCATCCTCTTAATCATCACAATTCTCCCACAGGTGTCGTCCTTCCAACGGTGTCACAGAACCAATGCCAACATGACCTATTTGCCTGACGGATAGTTCTCCTCACCCGGGCCTACTTATACTGAATCAGATGTTGGAAGTTGTGTCCTTTTCAGTACTCTAAATGCCTTGTTCCTACTCCTCACCATTTCCCCACACTATCCTGTCCACCACGGAACAGCTTTCCTCCTCCTCCCTGAACTCTTAGGTATATCCTCAGTAGCTGCCCCCACTAACGCTGTTCTCACCCAGTTATTCATACTATCCACATCCCCTCTCATATCCACCTGAGCCATCACCTGCTCACTCAGCTCCTGAAACTGATCCCAACTTTGCACGTCCAAACATCCACCTGCCTACTCCATCTACTGACACCTCCATCTCCTCCAGTCTACTATGCATACTATAGGGTAATGATCACTCCCTACTGTTGACTTCTACCATACATCCCACTCACAGATTCCTGCCATAGCACTAGATACCAGAGTGAGGTCCAAGGTAGACTCTTTCCCTGTGGCTACATCAATCCTGGCCCCTCTGCCATCATTCAGGCACACCAGATCTTTCATTTCTATCAGATTTTCCCTCACTTGGCCATTTCCATCCATCCGTTTCCCCCCCCATAGCTTGTTGTGGGCATTAAAATCCCCACACAACATTACTTTACTTATATCCTGGCCCTCCACCATTTCCAGAACTACCAGGTCCAATACGGATTCCAGGTCCAACACGGATTATAGTAGTTCACTACCACTATCACCCCTCCTCTCAACCACACCTCCACCACCACCACACATTCCTGTTCAATACCTTTACCTAGCATCCTGTAAGGAAGTCTTTGCCTCCCCCCCTTACTACGACCATAACTGTAAGGAACTCTTTGCCCCCCGTACTACCACCATAACTAAGATCCAATAATACACGATTCCACCCTCTGCTGATTGAGGTAATCTCAAACCTCTTCCCATGTCAACCCTGTCATACTCAGATGTCTCCCAACCGCTTTCACTATGAGCTGAATCCTCTCCATTTTAGATTCTACTTTAGCAGTGCTATTGATAGCTCCTGCGATGAACGTCACCAGCTTTCTCTTATCTCCGTATACTATATCACCGCCCACTTGCCCCGTAACCCCCGATCTAGATGCTCCTAACCATCTCTCTCTGGAACCTGTATTTCCCTGGACCTGGACCGCCCTCACTGCCTCAACATATGACACCCTTCTCTCCACTCTCACTTGTTGCACCTCCACTGCCTGCTTTTCATTGCCTCACACCCACTATATGTCACACTATGAGCACCCCCACAGCTGCAGCACTTTGGTTGTACACCGCCCCAACACTTCTCATGCTCTCCTCCACACCTGGCACACCTCTTTTTCTCTTTACAGACTGTTGCCACATGCCCACACTTCTGGCATTTATAACATCTTAAAGGCTTTGGTACATAAGCCCTCACCTAATAACTCATATATCCTATGGTTACTTTATTTGCCAGTACCCAGTCCTTGAAGTGTAACAGAATAGACAGTAACAGAATCTACCCTAACTCCACCCCTTGTTGCTTGCAATCTTTGAACATTCACTAGAACACCTCTCAAGTTGTTGTTTACCTCTTTAGTGCTAACACTCACAGGAACTCCTGTTATCACCCCTTTAATCGACCGCCTCCCTGCTTGATCAGTCCAGCTGCTCCACACCACCTTACACTTCCCTATTTGCTTCACTCTGAGAGCTTTTTCCCTCTGCCCCATGTCGTTACAGAATACCAACAAGATCCCATCTCTTAACACGTCAGCATTGACAACTTCCCCAATAAACTATTTCATCACAGCCGTCAACCTTATTGGACTCATCGCCCCCCAACTCCCCTTCCTCCCTAAACTTCAGAATCACTTTATGCTCCTCCTCACCTCCATGCTCCCCCCTTGCGACTTATCTGTCCCTTCCTCGGCACGCTCTATCTCCGAACTGCCTCTAGCATTGGAAACTATGTTGCTCTCCTCAAACTTTTCTGCCTCCATAGACCTCTCGCTCCCCTTCAAATTCCTACTCCCTTTCTTTCCCATCTTCTTTTTCTCTTTCTTACTTCCCCTTTATTTGTACCACTATGCTCCATTCTTGCTTCACTTTCTTCTCCATCAATGTCTCCTACCATCTCTGACCCAGTCACGGCACAGCTGTGCCGAACCACTGCCACACAAGTAAAGTTTGATTGCTGCTTTATCAACAATTGATCGTAAGCCACAGCTTTCAGCCTCTCCCTCACTTTTGTCCCCTACTCCTCTCGCCCGGTTAGCTAGCTATCTATAGTCAGTAAGTCATTTAAAGGTTTTGAGTAAATGGGCCAACAACATTGTCTGGATAAGTGGCCCTGGGGATGCGGGTTTTGCCTCCTAGTCTCATCATTGATCTTTTCCACCCTCTCACCTCAGGCTTTCTACAACACTGCATTAAGGAGGCAGACAAGGATGAAATCCAGGCATTGTTCTCAAACTATGCCATAAGGGAACAATGAGCGAATAAGAGGACATCTGTAATTTCGATGAAGACATTAATGATCGAGCTAAGACGGACATAGCAAATATAACTATTTGTTCAGCACTTTTAAAATGTACAGCAACAGGAATCAGAAAATGTGCCGTTCTTACAGTATTTTCCCTGTAGACCAAGTCAGAAACGTAGGATAAATAACGGGGGCACGTAAGCAGACAATGAAAGCTCTTACAATATTCGATGATGACATTTCTCTAAAACAGGCTATAGGCTACATGTGCACCACCAAGTCAAAACAATAGACTAATTATTAGGGTGAGGCACATGGGCTACTAACAGCTTACTACACAACATAAACATATGTATACTGTAGCTAAGAAAGTAATACTATCTCTTTGGCATATTGTATAATTTATGCAGCAGCATACAATACATTTTTGGACTCCTTTTGTTGGGCTATGCTCACTTGAACAGGAAGATGATGTGACAGTCCTTGTGGGCAAATTTTGTCGTCAAACTTTGGCATTCTCTGGATTTATGGTTCTTTCAAGACAACTGGGAACTTGGAAGCAACAAGGTCAAGGTGATTTTCAGGTCGGAGCTCCAGAAAGAGGCCAGTGTTACCGACTTGGAATTCCGAGTTGGATGTCTCGTTTTTTTTCCAGAGTTGCCAGTTGTCTTTAACTCCCTGATGTCTGAGATTTCCCAGTTCCAAGTTTCCAGTTGTTTTGAATGTGCCAGAAGTCATGCTGGATTGACAGCATGGCAAATATATTCAACCTTTTCTGGCCCATGGCGTTGAATGTTTATCCTTTTAAGCTTGGAAAGAGACCCTTAAACTCAGACTTGGACCACACACCCAATCCACTGAATAGCAGGCTAGTGATTGCTTTGCAACGCTTGCAGTTAGCCACTGATTCCTTCCAAACCACTCATTGTTAAATTTGCAATTTCCAACTTGTTTATGTCCAATGGCGGATGAGCACCGATACATTTTTATCTATGTTGTCTTCATATGACAAGGATTTGCCAGTAGATTGTCAACTTGATTCATGGTTATGACTGCTTGTCTAGCTTGCTAGCTACAATTTTGAAAGTATGATGTTGACATGATCAGTCCAATCAAAGCTACTGTAGATATAACATGATTTGACATTTTATCTGTGGCCAATGATCTTGAGCCTTCTTGGATGGGCACTTCTAAAGTAACTCTATGGCAGCACCCAAGGGGCTTGAATTTTCAAGCTCTTGCTGTGGATTTTGCGCTGACATAGTGTTCCCATGAGACAGAACACTGAGCCAATCACTGCGCAACTAGAGAACATTACCAATTATTTTTCCCCGCTGGCTGCCCCACCAGCACAGAAAGCACTGAGCTAGGCTGAAACACCTGCATTTTGCAGCGGCCTTAATCAAGAAAGGAAAAAAAGAGACCATGTTGGTATATGGCTTTATTAAGTTAATGTTGTTTTTAACATTGTTTGCAAACTGATATGTGACACGTATTAATGGCAAAATAACATGCAAAACAGGCAACAACAAAACAACATTTTGTCTGAGGTCCTGAGTGCTCTGGAGCAGGTTTTCATCAAGGATCTCTCTGTACTTTGCTCAGTTAATCTTTCCCGATACTGACTAGTCTCTGTCCGTGCTGCTGAAAAACATCCCCACAGCATGATGCTGCCCCCACCATACTTCACCATAAAGGTGGTGCCAGGTTTCCTCCAGACATGACACTTGGCTTTCAGACCAAAGACTTCAATCTTGTTTTCATCAGACCAGAGAATCCTGTTTCTCATGGTCTGAGAGTCTTTTGGAGCCTTTTTGCAAACTCCAAGCGGGCTGTCGTGTGCCTTTTACTGAGAAGTGGCTTCTTGGGTTCTTGGTCACCTCCCTGACCAAGGCCCTCCCCCGATTGCTCAGGTTGGCCGGGCTGTGTTCTTGGGGACCTTTAAAGCTGCAGACATTTTTTGGTACACTTCCCCAGATCTGTGCCTTGACACAATCCTGTCTCAGAGCTCGAAGGAGAATTCCTTCAACCTCATGGCTTGGTTTTTGCTCTGACATGCACTGTCAACTGTGGGACCTTATGTAGACAGGCGTGATCCTTTAAAATCATGTCCAATCAATTGAATTGACCACAGGTGGACACCAATCAAGTTGTAGAAACATCTCAAGGATGATCAATGTAAAGTCTCATAGCAAAAGGTCTGAATACTTATATAAACAAGGTATCTCTGTTTTTTGTTAAAATAAAATTGCAAAAATTACTATAAACCTGTTTTTGCTTGTCATTGTGGGGTATTGTGTGTAGATTGAGGAGGATTTTATTTATTGACTACATTTTAGAATAAGGCTGTAACGTAACAAAATGTGGGAAAAGGTCAAGGGGTCTGAATACGTTAAGAATGTGCTGTATATAGCCATTGATTCTTGAAGAATAGAACTGAAATACCTCATGACCTTGGTTCTACTGTCCCACAGAAAATACAAGCCATTCAGAGCCAAATATATTTACCCCATTGCTTTTAAACAATGTAATTGTGAACAAACTATAGCTTCAAAATATGGTCAAAACTATAATGTTGATCTCAGATGGTTAGTCAAAACCCTTTGGATTTCAGTGGTTACATTTCTCCAGCCCCATCCCTCAGCTGTTAACCAAAAAAAGTGGTCAGATCTTTGTTGTTTGAATCCCAGATTGCCCTTTAAATAAACATGATTTTGGTTGAAATGTTGTGTGGTGTGATTGTGAGAGGTGTTTTAGAGAGAATTCCATCCATAAGCAAGCAGAGACCAAGTCTTTTCAGGTCAGCAGGTTCATATTGATGCAGGGGTGTATTCATTAGTGTACACAGAAGCAAAACATTTTGCAACGAAAACAAGCGTTTGTCATTCAACAAGTTCAGGTTCGTGTTTCTGCACGTTTGGTTCCTAGTGAATGCACCCCTGGTTCGATTTTATAGGCCGCTGGTGAGTTACAATGTATATACAAGGACTTTATTACAGACAGAAATACTCCTCAGTTTCATCAGCTGTGCGGATGGCTGGTCTCATGATCCCACAGATGAAGAAGCCGGATGTGGAGGTCCTGGGCTGGCGTGGTTACGTGTGGTCTGCGGTTGTGAGGCTGGTTGGACGTACTGCCAAATTCTCTAAAACGACGTAGGAGGCGGCTGATGGTATAGATATTAACATTCAATTCTCTGGCAACAGCTCTGGTGGACAAATCCTACAGTCAGCATGCCAATTGCATGCTCCCTCAACACTTGTGGCATTTTGTTGCGTGACAAAACTTTTTATTCCTTTTATTGCACCTATGTAATGATCAGTCAGATTCTTGATATGCCACACCTGTCAGGTGGATGGATTATTTTAGCAAAGGAGAAATGTTCATTAAAAAGAATGTAAACAAATTTGTGCAAAAATCTGAGAGAAATAAGCTTTTTGTGCGTATGGAACATTTCTGGGATCTTTTATTTCAGCTCATGATACATGGGCCCAACACTTTACACGTTGCATTTATATTTTTGTTCAGTATATAACTAATTGAGCATTCATATGTATTAAAACCTATACTGTAAATAGTTGTAAATTTACAATTTCCTTTTGTGGGTATCCCAAACATGGTCTCCTTTTCTAGAAACATATATAGATGGCAAATACCATCCTACTATATTGTAGCAGGTCCCATGTGGCTCAGTTGATAGAGCATGGTGCTTGCAATGTCAGAGTTGGTTGTGGGTTTGATTCCCATGGGGGGGACCAGAATGAAATAGTATGATAAATGTATGCACTCACTACTGTAAGATGCTCTGGATAAGAGTGTCTGCTAAATTACTAAGATGTAGCTAGCCATCATCAAATGACTGACTGGTGATGAGTTCCTTTTGGTGTGCCTGTGGTCTGTTCCCTTTGTGGAAGGCTACTGCCCTCTGCTGGATAGTTGGTGTACATACAGATCAAAGAAGTCGAGACAGCTCTGGGACAGGATGGTATGTCCTTATCAAAGTCCCCTTACACACACACACACATGCTCCCTCTAATAGTCATCTTAAATGTAGATATATTTTAAAGTTTATTAAAATATTTTGCAGAATTTCTGTTAATTATGTTCACAGCATATTACTTTTACAATTCACTCTAAGTTGCATTATAAAACTATTGCATTATAAATCATGAATCCCAGTTCCACTCATGATTGACTCCAGAGTAAACCACATTCATGTCCGTCGCTCTGGTCTGTCTCTCTGGTTCTGTTCTCCTCTTGGTCTTCCTCGAGGAGAAACTCATGGCAGCATAGTTCAGCTCCTCTCCCTCATCTCTCTGTAGATGAGAATTAGTCAGATAGTCTACCTCACAAGGTAGAGTGCTGTGTACAGTTGAAAAAGATGTGTGAAAGTGAATTACAATACTGGGCTGCTAGCCATTTTCATTTAAACGATACAATGTATATTTTACTGTGGAAATATATTATTTTGTTCTTTACACAAGTTGTCACATCCTTTTCAGATGTAATGCTATTTTTAATGTGCTAAATTGTTCATAAAGGGTTAGGTAAACAGGTAACATCATCTACCTCCTTGTCAGGACAGGAAGGGGCTGTAACACCACTTTGAGGATGTTGAGGCAAACCTGCTTGACAAAAATTAGGACTATTAGGACAGTGTACATTTTGGGGACAGGATGTGCCAGTGCCACTGCCTTCTCTATAAAAATGTAATTATAGCCGAGAAGCTATACCCGGTGGATTTATTAAAGGCCTAGTGAAGTCAATAATCAGATTTTCCTCAGTGTATATAAAACAGTGTACAAAGCATTAGGAACACATGCTCTTTCCATGACAGACTGACCATGTGAATCCATGCGAAAGCTATGATCCGCTATTGATGTCTGTTCTTAAATCCACTTCAATTAGTGTAGATGAAGGGGAGGAGACAGGTTAAATAAGGATTTTTAAGCATTTGAGACATGGAGTGTGTATGTGCCATTCAGAGGGTGAATGGGCAAGACAAAAGATTTAAGTGCCTTTGAACAGGGTATGGTAGTAGGTGCCAGGTGCGCTGGCTTGAGTGTGTCAAGAACTGCAACACTGCTGGGTTTTTCACGCTCAACAATTTCCTGTGTGCATCATGAATGGTCCACCACCCAAAGGGCATCCAGCCAACTTGACACAACTGATGGAATCTTTGGAGTCAACATGGGCCAGCATCCCTGTGGAACGCTTTCAACACCTTGTAGAGTCCATGCCTCGATTAATTGAGGACGTTCTGAGGGCAAAAGGGGGTGTAATTCAATATTATGAATATTGAGATAAAAACCACTAATTCATTCACACTCTTTCTTAAAACACCCCTCAATCACTTTCATGGTTATTATTGCCGCAACATTTTACCGTAATGATCATCACATTGTATGTAATCATATTAGAAGGTATGTGAATGAAAACACAAAATGGCAGTAGAAACAAAGGGCCTTAATGATACAGAACCTTTCTTCCTTCTCACACAGATGAGGACAACGACTGCGATCAAGCTCAAGATGTTGGATACGATTAGAGCCAGGAGCTTGGGGTCCACCAGATCAGCAGGGCCTGTGGTTTAAATTAAGTTGTTGATATTAATTCACAGATTACCAGTCAAAATCTTCTTTATTTTCTACATTGTAGAATAACAGTGAAGACATCACAACTGAAATAAAAAATATGGAATTACGTAGTAACCAAAAAAGTGATAAACAAATCAAAATATCTTTTATATTTGACATTCTTCAAAGTAGCCACCCTTTGCCTTGATGACAGCTTTGCATAGTGTTGGTATTCTCTCAACCAGCTACATGAGGTAGTCACCTGGAATGCATTTCAATTAACAGAGTTCTTTTTTAAAAGTTCATTTGTGGAATTTCTTTCCTTCAATCAGTTGTGTTGTGACAAGGTAGGGGTGATGTAGAGAAGATATCCCTATTTGGTAAATAGGGTCCATATTATGGCAAGAAATCCATATTATGGCCAAGTCCATATTATGACAAGAACAACTCAAATAAGCAAAGAGAAATGACCGTCCATCATTAATTTAAGACATGAAGGTCAGTCAATGCGGAAAGTTTCAAGAACTTTTAAAGTTTATTCAAGTGCAGTCGCAAAAACCATCAAGCGCAATAATGAAACTGGCTCTCATGAGGACTGACACAGGAAAGGAAGACCTAGAGTTACCTCTGCTGCAAAGGACAAGTTCATTAGAGTTAACTCCACCTCAGATTGCAGCCCAAATAAATTATTCATAGAGTTCAAGTAACAGACACATCTCAACATCAACTGTTCAGAAGAGACTGCGTGAATCAGGCCTTCGTGGTCGAGTTGCTGCAAAGAACCACTACTAAACGACATCAACATGAAGAAGAAACTTGTTTGGGCCAAGAAACACAAGCAATTGAAATTAGACCAGTGGATATCTGTCCAAATTGTATATTTTTGGTTCCAACTGCCGTGTCTTTGTGAGAGAGTAGGTGAATGGATGATCTCTGCATGTGTGGTTCCCACCGTGAAGCATGGAGGAGGAGGTGAGATGGTTTGGGGGTGCTTTGCTGGGGACACTGTCAGTGATTTATTTAGAATTCAAGGCCCACTTAACCAGCATGGCTACCACAGCAGTGTGTAGTGGTACTCCATCCCATCTGGTTTGGGCTTAGTGGGACTATCATTTGTTTTTCAACAGGACAATGACCCAACACACCTCCAGGCTGTGTAAGGGCTATTTGACAAAGAAAGAAGGAGAGTGATGGAGTGCTGCATCAGGTGAGCATCAGCCACCGGCCTCCACAATCACCCGACTTCAACCCAATTGAGATGGTTTGGGATGAGTTGGACCGCAGCATGAATCAATCACCCGACTTCAACCCAATTGAGATGGTTTGGGATGAGTTGGACCGCAGCATGAAGGAAAAGCAGCCAACAAGTGCTCAGCATACACTGTATGTGGGAACTCCTTCAAGACTGTTGGAAAAGCATTCCTCGTGAAGCTGGTTGAGAGAATGCCAAGAGTGCCAAGAGTGTGCAAAGCTGTCATTAAGGCAACAGGGGGCCTTTTTTTAACCCCTTTTTCTCCCCAATTTTGTGGTATCCAATTGTTGTAGTAGCTACTATCTTGTCTCATCGCTACAACTCCCGTACGGGCTCGGGAGAGACGAAGGTTGAAAGTCATGCATCCTCCGATACACAACCGCACTGCTTCTTAACACAGCGCGCATCCAACCCGGAAGCCAATGTGCCGGGGGAAACACTGTGCACCTGGCAACCTTGGCTAGCGCGCATTGCGCCCGGCCTGCCACAGGAGTCGCTGGTGCGCGATGAGACAAGGATATCCCTACCGACCAAGCCCTCCCTAACCCGGACGACGCTAGGCCAATTGTGCGTCGCCCCATGGACCTCCCGGTCGAGGCCAGTTACGACAGAGCCTGGGCGCGAACCCAGAGTCTCTGATGGCACAGCTGGCGCTGCAGTACAGCGCCCTTAACCACTGCGCCACCCGGGAGGCCACAGGGGGCTACTTTGTTTAATACTTTTTTTTGCCCTATGATTCCATGTGTTATTTCATAGTTTTGATGTCTTCATTATTATTCTACAAGTAAAATAAAGATAAACCCTTGAATGAGTAGGTGTGTCCAAACTTTTGACTGGTGCTGTACATGTTACATTTTGTAAGCTTAGCCTTACACCCTTTTACAATTTAGAGTTGCATCAGCACATTCATTTTAGTTTGATTGCTCTTGAATTATGACAGGTACAAATCAAAATACCTCCAACATCCAGCTTGGTCCTGTTCCCAAACAGTATTTCCCCACATGAGGCCACAGCACAGTAATAAGTCCCAGCATCAGAGAGGATGAGGTTCCTCTTGGGGAGGTTGTAGACACAGCTCTGTGTAGGAGACCCAGCCTCAGGGCTCTTCTCACACTGATCACTCCTGTCTCCATGGGTGTAAATGATTCCTGGATGGGATTCTCCTGAACGATGTCTGAACCAATAGACACTGTGATCTCCTGAACAGGTCTTAGTGTGTATTGTACAGTTCAAAGTCACAGAGTCTCCTGGCTGGACAGACTCAGACACAGACTGCTGAGTAAGATGCTGGTTCCTGGAATCTACATCTTTTACACAATAAAACCAAGGTTCTAGTAAATGTTTGTTATATTACAATACAACCACGTGGAGAGCCTGATAGTCACATGTTAATACATTTACACTGAGTGTACAAAACATCAACACTTGCTTTTTCCATGACAGACTGACCAGGTAAATCCAGGTGAAGCTATGATCCCTTATTGATGTCACTTGTTAAATCCACTTTAATCAGTGTAGATGAAGGGGAGGAGACAGGTTAAAGAAGGACTTTTAAGGTTTGAGACATGGATTGTGGGGTAAGACAAAATGGGCAGTAGGTGATAGTAGGTGATAGTAGGTGATGATAGTAGGTGATGATAGTAGGTGATGATAGTAGGTGCCGGCGCATCGGTTTGAATGTGTCAAGAACTGCAACACTGATGGGTTTTTCAAGCGCAACAGTTTCCCGTGTGTATCAAGAATGGTCCACCGCCCAGAGGACATCGAGCCAACTTGACACTACTGTGGGAATCATTGGAGTCAACATGGGCCAGCATCCCTGTGGAATGCTTTCGACACCTTGTAGTCCATGCCCTCCGAATTGAAGTTGTTCTGAGGGCAAAAGGGGGTGCAACTCAATATTATGAAGATGTTCCTAATGTTTTGTACACTCAGTGTATGTATGTTACTTACCCCCATACATCAGAAACACACCCTTCCCGAAGATCATGGCATCGTAATCGCGTGCAGCACAGTAATACATCCCCATATCTGATGGTCTAGCATCTGAAATAGTCAGCACAAAACTGGTTCCATTCTTCGTTGCCATATACCGGGGGTTGTTGTTAAACTCTCCAAAGAACTTTGCAGTGTTGGAGTGTGTGTAAAGAGACAGCATCAATACTGGGGCTTGTCCTATTATTATCTTGATCCAGTTGTAGTAGTTGCCATCTTCTTCTGACGTGAGGCATTCCAAATGAACTCTGTCTCCAGCCAGGAAAGTCTTTAAGACATCGCTCTGGCTGATTTTAGCAAGAGACCCTTAAAAATAATAAAGCATTCATGACTTACTTTTTCTTACTAACTTTGTACAGGTTTTTGTCTCAGCTGTTTCTAATCAGACTTGAACCCTAACCTTATGCGCTAAGTTAAATCAGCCTTACCTGTTTTAAACATCAGTAAAAATATGAGAAACAGTTGGGTTATTGTATAATTCCTTCTCTGATGATAGCTTCTCATGTGTAGACTAGTCATCCTGTGTGTCAGATGAGAGTGAGAATCAGAGGGTTATGGGTGTCTTTTTATACTTGGCTTGGGTGATGGTCCACAGGCCTGATTGGCTGCTCTGTGAACTGTAAAGACACGGAACAGGACAACTTTACCCTCCCCTCTGACTTTTTTCTGTCCTCATGTTACACAACAACAGTTTCCATTTTCTTCAGAAAAGCTATCGAGATATACACACCATATGAAACATCCTGGTCCTCATTTCAGTTCTTTAATTTCACTTTTTTTTTTACAGTAATACGACATGATTATGATTGGCAAGCTCCTATCTACTCACTCATAGATGTATCAGTAGCATTAACATTATTCATCAGAATGACAACTGCTTAAGAATGCCTTCTCCAGTACTTTAGTTCAAGAGTCTTGGACATTGCGGCAAATTATTATCTATCAGACAGAATGAATGCTATTCATGCACTTTTTTTTGTGATATTATATAATTGAATGCATACATTGAGGAGTGTTTCCACTTTTCCTTACATGATTTATCATTCTATTGATCTCAAAGTGACCAATATAGGCCCTCACCAACAGGGGGAATCTTGCTCTATGCTCCCTCAAATCTACTCTGTAGATTACACCTATAAGGGTACTCCTTCATATTTCTATACTCCCAATACTTTCTCCAGTTATGCCATTTGTAACACACTATTTCATCTTGAAGATGAAATTCATGACAACAACATGTTGTGTTCTGTAAACATAAGGGATGATTGTTGTTCAGACAGAGGGTGTGGTGAAACTGGGGGTGGAGACCTTGGTTCCATCTGAAAGGGTACCATATTCCCTACAGCAGGGTTCCCCATCTGGCTTTATTTGGCCCCCCAAGTTTTCTGAGCAATAAAAAAAATCTAATTAAAACTGTGTGGAATTGTCATTGTTGGACAAAAAAAAAACAGTTAAAAAAACCCACCCGGAAATCAGCTCCAAGTGAATTTCATTTATGAAATCTGTTCCCAAGTATTCCCATGCATTATAAAGGGACACGACATGATCGTATAAACATGTAAGCAAGGTTTGAAATGATTATGTTTTAGTCAAACATTATATCTGTTATGGCTTCTTTCGGTTAATTTGCAGTCTACAAATTATTTGTAATTGTGGACCGGCCCCCAACCGACCATCCGCTCAAGAATATTTGCCCTGCGGCTGAATCTAGTTGATGATCCCTGCCCTACAGTACATAGTGCCCTTCTTTTGACCAGAGAGCACACAGGGTGCCATTTTGGAAGCTCATTTGTCATTTGGTTGATGCTGTAGGTAGATAACGGTTTTGGTAAAAGTAAACTAAGCCTTGATAAGTGCATGACCTTACTGCACCCTGCTGTCCTAATAAACAATGAGGACATGAAACCCGTGGGCTAGAAGTGTAAGAGGTCAAATTACAGCTGTGACATTTGGTTTTCAACTTCTTCCAAAACTCTCTGTTCAGAACAAATACAGAAATTGAAAAAGTGCATGATGACCAAAGACATCACAAGGCTCATCACAGGCCATAGAAACACAATAATACAAATAATATGCATGCAAATCAAATTGCATTGGTAGCAAACTATAACACATAAAACACATGTCACAGGAAATATGAGGTGTGAACTCAAAAGTACCTAAGAAAGAAACGTTTATAGCAAATGCGCAAAGGCATGACGTCTGTTTGTTTAGTTGTTGAGTGGAAACTTCTGACCACAGAGATCTTTGTATGAGGTGTGTGTTGTTTTCCATCCCTGTTCATACCAGCGAGGTGACACTGACCACAGGCCGAGGATGTAGCGTCTGCAGTGAATGCATCAGATGAGAGTCTGCAGAGAGGATTGACACCTGCCTCTGTACGCTCAACATTACAGCAGTAGGTCTATTGTTTATGGATGAATTCACTCTGCATGCAAATACATAATGGATGCACCAAAACTGAAGTAGACCTACAAGAGCTCCAAAGTGTTGAAGACTTTGCATAGAACATATTTTATGGGCTTTTTGAACTAAAGTATGGTTATTGTACTAAACAGAAGATGGAGGTGTGTAGGTGTCCCAAACCCCAGGTTTGCAACATACAGTATCGTTGTACATAGTGCATTAAATTAAATTCAACTGTATTATGATAACAACAGTAGGTATGAGTTTGTCTTTATTTGTACTCCTCCCAAGTTGTGCACAAATCTAGTCTAGAGCCTGGGGTAGTATGGTTTTGGTCAGGTATTTATAGTCTGGTAGTACGGATGGAAAGATATGTGGGGCCTGATTGGTGAGAAGAGATTGTGTGGTTTAGAGAGAGGAGAGAGAGAGAGTTGACAAGAACAACAGATCAGTGTGGTGAGAGCTGATAGCTCCAGGTCAGTCTTCCTGTGGTTCAGGTTGCTTGTCTTCAGCAGAGAAAGAGAATGGAATATAACTAGGCCTATCAGTGACAACATTATACACACAAACTACAAAAAAAACATTTGTCTCTCAGACAAATGTTATCATGAGAGGTCCAGTGTTGTTCACCTCAGCATAAGAAAATCTCAATTGCATACTCCTCCAGTTCTCTCCCCTCACCTCCTTCTCAAAACCATTTGGATGAGAAAGCCAGAGGTCCCTCCCCTCTGACTTTGTCCTCCAATGGGTTTTGAGAAGGAGAGAGAACGCGAGGAATATGCTATTGAGATTCTCCCCAGATCTCCCTCAACACCGAGCTGCTCCTTCCTGTCTCCCACACTACAGGAAGTGATGCGTTGCCCACTGCTCCCTCCTACTCTACCTCGGGCCCCAACCATAATGTCCGTCACAAGAGGATTTTTGACTACTTGGAATAGTGGGGGGAGAGCACAACAACAACAGTCAGCTCTAAAGCAACTATTCAATATACACTGAGTGATCAAAACATTAAGAACACCTTCCTAATATTTAGTTAAACCCCCTTTTTACCCTCAGAACATCCTTATGTTCCTAATGTTTTGTACACTCAGTGTATATTTATTCGTCGGGGTATGGACTACAAGGTGTCGAAAATGTTCCACAGGGATGCTGGCCTATGTTGACTCCAATGCTTTCCACGGTTGTATCAAATTGGCTCGATGTCCTTTGGGTGGTGGACCATTCTTGATGTACACAGGAAACTGTTGAGCCTGAAAAACCCAGCAGTGTTGCAGTTCTTGACACAAACCGGTGCGCCTGGCACCTACTACCGTATCCCGTTCCAAGGCACTGAAGTATTTTGTCTTGCCCATTCACCCTCTGAATGGCACACATACCCAATCCATATCTCAATTATCTCAAGGCTTTAAAATCCTTCTTCAGCCCTCTAGAGTCTAGAGTTTTAAGATGGTCTTACCAAAGATCATTTAGCTATGTGATTTTGAATTTTAAGACCCCTTTTAGGTATCGCAGCCCATGCAAAAAAAACCCCAGATATTTCTATCTAAAACAGACAGATTTTGATGGGGATTTTTGAATTATGTTAACTAGATTTCCGCAGTGGCCGGAAATTGTAGGCTAAGGGTTAACCTTTCTCCTCCCCTTTAGCTACACAGATTGAAGTGGATTTAACAAGTGACATCAATAAGGGATCATAGCTTTCACCTGGATTCACCTGGTCAGTCTATGTCATGGAAAAAGCAGCTGCATTAGTTCTTCATCAGTGCTACACTGAAATCAACATTAAAAAACATTTAGACACGATCTTGTGGCAGTGTACACAACATGCTCCATCTCCATTATTAGACATTTAGCTGTTTTCTTATTCCTTGTTCTCAACTGACTGAATCTCAACACTGTAGTTAGTTCAGAGAGTCTGGGTCCTGACCCGGATCCTGTAGAAAACAAATTATAATATTACACAACACATGCAAATACTGTATCAACAAAACAAACACTTCTCAAAGATAGCTTAGTCCAAGTACTGTTATCTTTAGGTCATGTACACATATCATGTAAATTGAACAGTTTCTATTACCTGGCTATTTTGTGGTTGTAGTTGAGACACGATATCTGAATAAGTAAAGAGTCATTTTGGTCAGTACACAAACAGTTATTCAAACATTCATGTTACGTTGTGTATCGTTGATGTTATGGGGCTATTTTACCTCCACTGGTCCTCAGATCCGTGTTAAGGTCAACAACATCATGAACTTCATCAAGTACCAGGACTATTTTTAGCCAAAAACCTGGTTGCCTCCAGCAAGAGAATAATCCCAAACACACATCATAATCCACAAAGAAATGTTAATTCACCACAAAAAAACAAACCACAAAAAATTATCTCCGGACTTGAACACCATTGAAAACCTGCAGTTTTAATCAAAGAAGGCAGTCCATAAGCGCAGATGAAAGAAATCAAGGATCTGGAAATATTCTGTCTGGAGGAATGGTCTAAGATCCCTCCTTATATGTCCTCTAATCTCATAAAACATTTGAGAAAAAGGCTCAGTGTCGTTGTCCTCGCAAGGGGAGGGTGCTGGAGTCTTGAAAACAGGGGTGCCAATGATTATGATTATCTATTTCTCTGATCAAATGTGTTTGTATAAAATAATGTCATTTTCACATTATTTGTATAACACATATCATTCAATCTTCTTTGCTCACCGTTATCAAGGGTGACAATTTTGGAGGTGACTGTATAAAGCTTGTGGTCCTCCACTGTACCTGTGTTTAGTCTGTTTGAATCTCGTCTCACCTTGAGGACCAGGATGAGGATGATTATCAGTAGAACAGCAGTTACAACAGCCAGGATCACAACCAGTAGGAAGAGCTTCATGGTTCCATCAACCTTTCCTAAGAGACAGACAGTTTCATTACAATGTCCTATTAGATCAGAGGTGTCAAACATATGGCTGGATCCGGCCCGTGGATGGTTTGAGTTGAAATAAATAAAAAGAAAGAAAAGAAAACATTTAACCTACTGGGCAAACTGTTTGAATCAACGTTGCTTCCACGTAATTTCAAGCCAAAAATTCAAAGTGATGACGTCGAATCGACGTGGAAAACCTATTGGGTGTGAAACAAGTCAAACTTATTAAGAGAATGACACGGTGAAATGTTTTGTTGATTTCATGTTGAATTCACATTAGTTGACAATTCAACCAAGTGAACATCAAAACAAGACTGAACTGATGACTGTGCCAGTGGGACATTTCTTAAACTAAATTGAAGCTGTGTAGGGATGATAATGGATGTATACAGTCTCTTCACTCTGTTCATCTCACTAACTATCACCGAAATGAAAGCTAGACAGTCAGGGAGCATCGGACATTTTTGTAATGATGGATAGAGGGCACATTTTGACAGCGAGGAAATATAACACATTTTCAGTGCTGCCCTCCAGACCTCAGTGAAAACAGTACGTGGCCCCTGGGGGAAAATTCATTTGACACACTTTTAAATTAATTATGGATACCCATTGAGTCTTGAAGAATATAACTTATAAATGCCTCATGAGCTTAGTTCAAGTGTCGTAGCCAATCAATACCCAAATATAAGCTTGTTTTACTCCAATGTTTGTAAACCATGTGAATGTAAGCAAACACTCTATATCTTCAAAAGATGGTTACAACTATAATTTTTACATAATGGATGGTCTGTCCTTCCATCCATTTCTCCAGGCCCATCCCTCAGCTTTGTACTAAAACAGAGGCTTGTTATTGTTCCAATTTAGGTTTCTAGCTTTAAATCAGTTTGTGATAATTTAAAGACGTAGCTAAATTATCTGCATTTTTTTAACAGTAAAAAAAACTGACTTTCTTTAGATGACTCTGCTATTTTCTCACCTTCGTTGTACCCTGTAACATCAAGATTGGTAAACGCAATTGTAATTTCTGAGAGAGGAAATACTATGGTCAGCAGTGCTTTGTCCTTAACAGGAAAGAGTAAGGGCTGCAACGTGGACGGGAACGACAGTTAAAAGGAAAAGTGTCTAACGGCTGTGCCACAAAAACCCAGGCCTCTTAATAGTCAGACACCAGTTACACTTTCATTAACTCCTGATTAGATTAATACATATTTTTAAGTGTTACATCAAAATACCTAACATACACTGTGTCCAAAATATTATCAACACCTGCTCTTTCCATGACATAGACTGACAAGGTGAATCCATTTGAAAGTTATGATCCCTTATTGATGTCACCTGTTAAATCCACTTCAGTCAGTGTAGATGAAAGGGGGAGACAGGTTAAAGAAGGATTTGAAAGCCTTGAGACAATTGAGACATGGGTTGTGTATGTGTGCCATTCATAGGTTGAACGGGCAAGACAAAAAATGTAAGTGTCTTTGAACAGGGTATGGTAGTAGGTGCCAGGTGCACCGGTATGTGTCAGGAACTGCAACGCTGCTGGGTTTTTCATGCTCCACAGTTCCCATGTGTATCAATAATGGTCCACCACCCAAAGGATATCCAGCAAACTTGGAACTACTATGGAAAGCATTGGAGTCAGCAAGGGCCAGAATCCCTGTGGAATGCTTTCGACACCTTGTAGAGTCCATGCCCTGAAGAGTTGAGGCTATTCATAAGGCAAAAGGGGGTGGTGCAACTCAGTATTAGGAAGGTATTGTTCATGTTTTGTAGACTCGGTGTATATCAAAATCCAGATAAATAGTTGAAAACTTACCTTGAACCTTTTAGAAACGTTGCATTGACAAAGACCATGTAGCTTTGTGGAAACATTCCACAGAAACACAGGTCAGAGTCCGATGAATCCACATTTGTGATTTTGAGGAAGATGGTGGTGTTGTTGCTATACATTTCCAAATTACTATTTTTAAAACCCTTGTTGTGCCAAACTGTCGCTGGATGTGAGCCGTACATAGTCCAGATACACACAGGCTCTGATCTGTTGTAACATTAGAACACTGCAAGGTGATGGTAACCCCAGTACGGACCACTATAGTCGGAAACTGAGTTACCAAACCTGAAACACATAAGAACTAAGTTAGTGATTGCAATACTTTATATTACATGTCCATTTTTTTTCAAATGAGCACCCGTGCATGCTGTGCTAAACATCTGGTAAGATACATTCTTTGGAAATGTAGGTTCTATGACGGATGCATTAAATCTTTAACATGTGTAGCTTACTTACTCAATCCCATAGACCAGTAGAGCTGGTATATAGGTTCTCACTATTATGTGTGTAGATCTGTTCTGCTCCGTCTGGCCGTGAATCAGAGAATATCTCTTAATTCACTCTGAGATCAGACTGAGTCTAGGGGGATTTCAGCGGTAGGGGGCGTTGTAGTTGGTATTGGACTACAATGTCTACAGAAAGCAGAAGTGATACTCCTACAGGTGTTTATGTGGAATGTAAAAATTGCAGTATGTGTTTGTGAAATACATCAGCTCTGTTAAAAGAACACTCAAGAAAAACTATGTTACTTATCATAGTGATTAATGTGTAACATTAAAACAACGTCATATGCCACACCAACATTAGACAACTATACAGAAAAAAATAGAAAATTGCTGAAATAAGAAAATCTAATCAATGATGGAGAATAGTCAGATTAACTGATCATTGGCACAAACATGGTGGTGTAGCAGGATAATCCCTGTAAGAGGTTGTGAGTTCAAATCCCAGGTGAGGACATGAATAATTATAGTATGAATGAACATGCACAATGTACTGTACATGTTTCAAGCAGACAACCATAGTCCCTGTGTCCAAGAACGCAAAGGTAACCTGTCTAAATGACTATCGTCCCGTAGCACTCACATCTGTAGCTATGAAATGCTTTGAAAAACTGGTCATGGCTCACATCAACACCATCATCTTGGACCCACACCAATTTGCATACTGCCCCAACAGATCCACAGATGACGCAATCTCTATTGCACTTTCCCACCTGGATAAAAGGAACACCTACGTACATGAGACTGCTGTTTATTGAATACAGCTCAGCGTTCAACACAATAGTGCCCTCCAAGCGTATCACTAAGGACCAGACTGCAAGGCACTACAGAGGGTAGTGTGTATGGCCCAGTACATCACTGGGGCCGAGCTCCCTGCCATCCAGGAAGTCTATACCAGGCTGTGAAAGAGGAAGGACCTAAAAATGGTCAAAGACTCCAGCCACCCAAGTCATAGACTGTTCCCACGGCAAACGGTCCCGATGCACCAAGTCTGGAACCAATCGGACCAATCCTAAATAGTTAGTTAAATACAGTACCTAATTAATGAAATAGCTACTCAGACTAGAACTTTTTCGACTCATCACATACGCTGCTGTCACCGTTTTATTATCTGGTGTTTTATTCCTAGTTATATGTTAACATACAGTTGAAGTCGGAAGTTTACAAACACCTTTAAACTCAGTTTTTCACAATTCCTGACATTTACTCCTAATACAAATTCCCAGTCTTAGGTTAGTTAGGATCACCACTTATTTTAAGAATGTGAAATGTCAGAATAATAGTAAAGAGAATGATTTATTTGAGCTTTAATTTCTTTCATCGCATTCCCAGTGGGTCAGAAGTTTACATACTAATTGAGTGTATTTGGTAGCATTGCCTTTAAATTGTTTAACTTGGGTCAAACGTTTTGGGTAGCCTTCCAGAGCTTCCCACAACAAGTTGGGTGAATTTTGGCCCATTCCTCATGACAGAGCTGGTGTAACTGAGTCAGGTTTGTAGGCCTCCTTGCTCACATGCTTTTTCAGTTCTGCCCAAAAATGTTCTATTGGATTGAGCTCAGGGCTTTGTGATGGCCACTCCAATACCTTGACTCTGTTGTCCTTAAGCCAATTTGCCACAACTTTGGAAGTATGCTTGGGGTCATTGTCCATTTGGAAGACCCATTTGCGACCAAGCTTTAACTTCCTGACTGATGTCTTGAGATGTTGCTTCAATATATCCACATAATTTCCCTTCCTCATGACCTCCTCTATTTTATGAAGTGCACCAGTCCCTCCTGCAGCAAAGCACCCCCACAACATGATGCTGCCACCCCCGTGGTTACCCCTTTTTCCTCCAAACATAATGGTAATTATGGCCAAACAGTTCTATATTTGTTTTTTCAGACTAGAGGACATTAAACCAAAAATTACAATCTTTGTCCCCATGTGCAGTTGCAAACCGTAGTCTGGCTTTTTTTATGGCGGTTTTGAACAGTGGCTTCTTCCTTGCTGAGCAGCCTTTCAGGTTATGGTGATATAGGACTTGTTTAACTGTGGATATAGATACTTTTGTACCTGTTTCCTCCATCTTCACAAGGTCCTTTGCTGTTGTTCTGGGTGTGATTTGCACTTTTCGCACCAAAAGTACATTCCTCTCTAGGAGACAGAACGCGTCTCCTCCTGAGCGTTATGATGGCTGCGTGTTTATACTTGCGTACTATTGTTTGTACAGATGAACGTGGTACCTTCAGGCGTTTGGAAATTGCTCCAAGGATGAACCAGACTTGTGGAGGTCTACAATTTATTTTCTGAGGTCTTGGCTGATTTCTTTTGATTTTCCAATGATGTCAAGCAAAGGGGCATTCAGTTTGAAGGTACGCCTTGAAATACATCCACAGGTTCACCTCCAATTGACTCAAATGATGTCAATTAGCCTATCAGAAGCTTCTAAAGTCATGACATCATTTTCTGGATATTTCCAAGCTGTTTAAAGGCACAGTCAACTTAGAGTATGTAAACTTCTGACCCACTGGAATTGTGATACAGTGAAATAATCTGTCTGTAAACAATTGTTGGAAAAATGACTTGTGTCATGCACAAAGTAGATGTCCTAACCGACTTGCCAAAACTATAGTTTGTTAACAAGAAATTTGTGGAGTGGTTGAAAAACGAGTTTTAATGACTCCAACCTAAGTGTATGAGCACTTCCGACTTCAACTGTATCTACCTCAATTACCTTGTATACAGACAAGTTATCATTACTCATTGTGTCTATTATTACTTTTATTATTACATGTTTTACTTTTCTATTATTTATTTGATTTCTCTCTGCATTGGCAGGGCCCGTGAGTAAGTATTTCACTTTTAGTCCACACCTGTTGTTTATGGAGCATGTGACAAATAAAATGTGATTTGAATAAAAAAATGTTTTGCTGTTTGTATCTTATTTGGGATAGTCCCTACATATAGTCTATGGATGTTCATCTAACTATCCACTAACCTTAACCTGGCCATAACCCTAACCCTAAAGCCCTAGTCATAACCCTAAAGCCCTAGTTATAACCCTATAGCTCTAGTACTAACCCTAAAGCTAACCCTATAGCCCTAGTCCTAACCCTAAAGCTAGCCCTAGTCCTAACCCTAAAGCTAACCCTATAGCCCTAGTCCTAACCCTATAGCCCTAGTCCTAACCCTAAAGCTAACCCTATAGCCCTAGTCCTAACCCTAAAGCTAACCCTATAGCCCTAGTCCTAACCCTAAAGCTAACCCTATAGTCCTAACCCTAACCCTAAAGCTAACCCTATAGCCTTAGTCCTAACCCTAAAGCTAACCCTATAGCCCTAGTCCTAACCCTAAAGCTAACCCTATAGTCCTAACCCTAACCCTAAAGCTAACCCTATAGCCCTAGTCCTAACCCTAAAGCTAACCCTATAGCTCTAGTCCTAACCCTAACCCTATAGTCCTAGTCCTAACCCTAAAGCTAGCCCTAGTCCTAACCCTAAAGCTAACCCTATAGCCCTAGTCCTAACCCCATAGCACTAGTCCTAACCCTAAAGCTAACCCCATAGCCCTAGTCCTAACCCTAAAGCTAACCCCATAGTCCTAAAGCTAACCCTAGCCCGGCTGTAGCTACAGCTACAAAGGTACACAGGTCTTTCAGAGACAGGTCTTATAGCTCATCATCAAAGCCTGCAGTTCTGTCTGGGTGTCAGAGATACTAACTAATAATATCAGGTCATCTCTGGCTCCAGACTTGTAGTTCCTGTCACCTCACACTGTGGTTGAGGCTCTTGTCATCTTTCTAATGTCAGTTAGACCATGAAGAACAAACTGCAAGAAAGGGGCTGTTATTTAGAGGTAAAGCTAGGGGTAATAAGAGTGCAAACTTACTATTAAAGGGACAATCATGCTTACGTATTTAAGAAAACAGATCTTTTGAGTTCTTACAGTACATGCATGAACTATGATATGTGGAGTCTTTAATAATATAAATATATATCTTTCAGCTTTGTCTCTTGCTGTTGTTGTCACTCAGTCTGATGTTTGGAGCACCTTCACTCTTGGAGACGCAGCTGATTTGGAATGCTTCATCACTGTGGATGACGATGACAGGACAAGCCCCAGATGTTATCTCTGTATTCTCACTGCAATTGTCTTTGGAGAGTTGACAAAAAGCCTTGCTTTGCTACAAGGAAGAGTGGCACCTGATTTGTGCTGACCATCTCAGATTCCACGGCATCCAACATGGGGATGTATTACTGTGCTGCAATTGATTATGAAAGCATGATCTTCGGGAGTTGTGTTTTTTTGATACATTCAGGGTACATCTGATACATTCAGGTGTTTTATCTTCTATTTTAGCAAACATATGTTGTATTTGGAAATTGTGCAAATCATTGATGGTAATGTGATTTTATATTTCTGGAAAAGCTGCAGATTCCAGGACCCAGCATGTTGAACAGCAGTCTGTGTCGGAGTCAGTCTAGCCAGGAGACTCTGTGACTTTGAACTGTGCAATACACACTGAGACCTGTGCAGGAGAACACAGTGTCTATTGGTTCAGACAAGGCTCAGGAGAATACCATCCAGGAATCATTTACACCCATGGAGACAGAAGTGATCAGTATGAGAAGAGCCCTGAGGCTGGGTCTCCTACACAGAGCTGTGTCTACAACCTTCCCAAGAGGAACCTCAGCCTCTCGGATTCTGGGACTTACTATTGTGTTGTTTGGGAACAGGACCAAGTTGGATGTTGAAGGTAGCTAACATTTCTTAACCCATATGCTATTATTAGAAAGACATTAACATTACAGTTAATGATTGATAACATGTTTTCGGCTGCTGCCCAACACACTATAGTGGAGTAATACAGTATATTTAATATCTTTCAGATGGTGATGTTGATCCACAGATGAGAATCCTGGTCCTTCTCTCCATCATAGGAACTGGAGTTCTCCTCTGCTGTCCTACCATCTTCATCTACACCACCAGGAAATAGATACATCTATGGCCAATATCAATAGAACATATGTAGTATGTTACTTGCTTTCACCAAATCCCTGTGTATTCACTTATTGTATTAGCATGAATAAATAGCACTGTGAACATTGATACGGACTTACGTCGTTCTGTTTGAGGGAATGGGTCAGAGGTTTTCATGAAGGAAAATAGCTGATCAAACTATTGAGATGACACCCAATACTTTAGGTTTTGGGAACGGCTTTTAGATTGTTTGTATTCTTCACATACTTCGCACAGCTGACTGAGCGGAAGGTGTCAGGTGTTTATCATCCAGGTGAAGAGGTGTGAAAAGTGTTTTTTTTGCACAGAGGTGTTGTGAAAGCTGAAGGCCAGTCTTCCTGTTGTGCAGGTTGTTTGTCTTCAGCAGGGAGAGGGTGACGCATGATATGTCTATTGTCTCCATCTCACATCATTGTCAACAGCCCCTCAAATAACTCACACATGTTACGTGGTGAAAAGTGACCAGGTTCTTTTGAGCAGGCACACTCATAAAAACAAAAAACAAAGGTGCTACCTAGAACCAAAAAGGGTTATTTGGCTGTAACATAGGATCACCGTTTGAAAAAAACATTTTTGGTTCCAGGTAGAACATTTTCAACAAAGAAATGTGTTGGGTCGGTGGGCAGAGAGGATATATATATATATATATATATATATATATATATATCCCACAGTGTTAGTCTGAGAGGCCCAGTGATGTTCACCTCAGCAGGTCTCACTCATCACTGAGCTGCTCCTCCTTGTCACTCACACCACAGGAAGTGATGCCTTCCTCACTGGCTCCTTTACCTCAGACTCCAATCATATTCTCCTTATAAAGGCAACTAGCTGCTTTTCAGAATAGGGGGCTGTGATCAGTGGAGTCATGACAGGAAATACAAAGTGGGAATAACATCATGACAGTTTTGATATAACTATTTTTATTAAGTAATCAATGTAATACAATTGTCCTATGCTGGGTACTTTGTCCCTTATGGCCAACTTATTAAATAATAACCAATTCACTAATAAAACACAAGAGAACAAAGCTAAGAGAGACCAAGAGGCAACTACTACTCTGTGGCCATTAATCAGTTGTGGTTTGAGTCCAACTCCCCCTCTAACCACCCCTGCACCACTGAGCTGTGTGGCCTAAGAGAGGAACAGGGCTACAGTGGCCCTTAGTTTCTGTATGTTGTACCTAAAGAGATATTAAAGTACCCCCTTATCTCAGCTCGCTGGTCACCATAGTATCTCCCACCTGTAGCACACGCTCCAGCAGGTATATCTCTCTGGTCACCCCCAAAACCAATTCTTTCTTTGGCCTCCTCTCCTTCCAGTTCTCTGCTGCCAATGACTGGAACGAACTACAAAAATCTCTGAAACTGGAAACACTTATCTCCCTCACTAGCTTTAAGCACCAACTGTCAGAGCAGCTCACAGATTACTGCACCTGTACATAGCCCACCTATAATTTAGCCCAAACACGTACCTCTTTTCCTACTGTATTTAATTAATTAATTTATTTTGCTCCTTTGCACCCCATTATTTTTATTTCTACTTTGCACATTCTTCCATTGCAAATCTACCATTCCAGTGTTTTACTTGCTATATTGTATTTACTTTGCCACCATGGCCTTTTTTTGCCTTTACCTCCCTTATCTCACCTCATTTGCTCACATCGTATATAGACTTGTTTCTACTGTATTATTGACTGTATGTTTGTTTTACTCCATGTGTAACTCTGTGTCGTATGTGTCAAACTGCTTTGCTTTATCTTGGCCAGGTCGCAATTGTAAATGAGAACTTGTTCTCAACTTGCCTACCTGGTTAAATAAAGGTGAAATAAAAATAAAATAAATACAAAAATTAACATTTCAATACATTTGATTTAACTACAAATACAATATAGGAAGATTTAAACATGTATTCAAAGATATGGCAAACCACTTGTCCTCCTCTCCACCCTCCACTTTCATCTTGTAGCAGCATATACTACATGGGTGTCCAGCTCCTTCGCTCTTCTTCTCTCCCTTTTCTTTTTCTTGGAGGTGAAATTCAGGGCATCAGGATCTTGGTTCTGTACATTTGAAAAACCATGAAATACAATTATACATTTACACTGTTTCTGAATTTCTCACATTTTAAAAATAATTTCACTGAACAAATAGCATTTACCTGCTCATTTTTTTGGTTGTCGTTGCGAGTCAGGTCCTGAATATGATATAAAACAGAGATGAGAGAAGATATCAACTGATCATTCCATTGTAGTGTGTACAATATAACTTTTACTGACTCTTTCATTTCTCAGTATACAGTATTTCAGGAGACAGTAACCCTGTTCCTGCAGAGCCACAGGTATTGCAGGGGTTTGTTCCAAATAAGCACCACACCTTCCTAACTGAGCTAATTGATCATTTCAGTGATTGCCTAAATTCAACACACCTGGTCTTCCAGGTCGGTTAAATCAAAAACATGAAGTGCCTGCAGCACTCCAGGACCAGGGTTGGTTACACATGCAGTATGTCATGGGAAACATTTTCTATGTGAGTGTAGTTAACCTCTTGAACCTCTGGGGGCAGTATTTCATTTTTGGATGAAAAACGTTCCCGTTTTAAACAAGATATTTTGTCACGAAAAGATGCTCGACTATGCATATAATTGACAGCTTTGGAAAGAAAACACTGACGTTTCCAAAACTGCAAAGATATTGTCTGTGAGTGCCACAGAACTAATGCTACAGGCGAAACCAAGATGAAATTTCATACAGGAAGTGAGCCAGATTTCGAATGCGCTGTGTTCCAATGTCTCCTTATATGGCTGTGAATGCGCAAGGAATGAGCCTACACTTTCTGTCGTTTCCCCAAGGTGTTTGCAGCATTGTGACGTATTTGTAGGCATATCATTGGAAAATTGACCATAAGAGACTACATTTACCAGGTGTCCGCTCAGTGTCCTCCGTCGAAACTATTGCGTAATCTCCAGGTGCGTGCATTTTTCCATTTTGAACAGAGGAGAAACCAAACTGCAACTAGTGATTTATCATCGAATAGATATGTGAAAAACACCTTGAGGATTGATTCTAAACAACGTTTGCCATGTTTCTGTCGATATTATGGAGTTAATTTGGAAAAAAGTTTTTTTTTCTGAGCCAAACATGATGAACAAAACGGAGCGATTTCTCCTACACAATCTTTTTGGAAAAACTGAACATTAGCTATCTAACTGAGAGTCTCCTCATTGAAAACATCCGAAGTTCTTCAAAGGTAAATTATTTTATTTGAATGCTTTTCTTGTTTTTGTGAAAATGTTGCCTGCTGAATGCTAGGCTTAATGCTATGCTAGCTATCAATACTCTTACACAAATGCTTGTGTAGCTATGGTTGAAAAGCATTTTTTGAAAATCTGAGATGACAGTGTTAACAAAAGGCTAAGCTTGTGAGCCAATATATTTATTTCATTTCATTTGCGATTTTCATGACTAGTTAACGTTGCGTTATGGTAATGAGCTTGAGGCTATAATTACGCTCCCGGATACGGGATTGCTCGTCGCAACAGGTAAATAGCAGACTCCAAATGAAATAGGCTCCATACCTGTGTTTAGTCTGTTTGAATCTCGTCTGACCTTGAGAACCAGGATGAGGATGATTATCAGTAGAACAGAAGTTACAACACCCAGGATCACAACCAGTAGGAAGAGCTTCATGGTTCCATATTACTCTCCTACAAAAAAAACGAATTTACATTCTCCCAACCAATTGTGCGATTTTATAAATTTTTTACGTTTTGTTTAACTTATCTTTTAAAACTTATTGTGTACATAATGTTGCTGCTATCGTCTCTTATAACCAAAAATAACTTCTGGATATCAGAAAACGATTGCTCACTGCAGACTGGAAGAAACTTTTTCCTTTAACGAGTCCGATGAGAAGGATATCCGCTTTCACTGGAACAGGCCCAGATCCACGCCTAAAGAATAAATGCCGGAAAAGAGGCCCCAGATCGGGCACCCTTCTGAGAATCCGGAGTCGAGCGAGTAAACTCCCATTGCCTTCTATTATTCTTGCTAACGTGCAATCATTGTAAAATAAAATTGATGACCTACGATTAAGATTATCCTACCAATGGGACAGTAAAAACTAACATCTTATGTTTCACAGAGACGTGGCAGAACAAAGATACGGACAATATAGAGCTAGCAGGATTTACCATGCACCGGCAGAACAGAGACGCTCCCTCTGGTAGGACGAGGCATGAGGGAAAATGCAGCGCGGCAAATTCAAATAAATTGATATAAAAATCAAACTTTCATTAAATCACACATGTAAGACACTCAATTAAAGCTACACTCGTTGTGAATCCAGCCAACATGTCAGATTTTAAAAAGGCTTTTCGGCGAAAGCACAAGAAGCTATTATCTGATGATAGCACAACAGTAAACAAAGAGGGTAGCATATTTCAACCCTGCAGGCGCTACACAAAACGCAGAAATAAAATACATGCCTTACCTTTGACGAGCTTCTTTTGTTGGCACTCCAATATGTCCAGTAAACATCACAATGGGTCCTTTTGTTCGATTAATTCCGTCCATATATATCCAAAATGTCCATTTATTTGGCGCGTTTGATCCAGAAAAAAACAGCTTCCAAAATGCGCAACGTCACTACAAAATATTTCAAAAGTTGCCTATAAACTTTGCCAAAATATTTCAAACTACTTTTGTAATACAACGTTAGGTATTTTAAAACGTTAATAATTGATCAAATTGAAGACAGGTCTCTCTGTGTTCAATAGAGGAAGACAACAAACCAAGCTACTTTTCAAGTCTTGCGCAACTCTCAACAGTGTTACGCAGTTCCTAGATGGCCGTACGTCTTCATTGCACAAATGAATAACCTCAACCAAATTCCAAAGACTGGTGACATCCAGTGGAAGCGGTAGGAACTGAAAACAAGTTCCTAAGAAATATTGTTTGCCAATGAGAACTCACTGAACAGACAGAGACCTCAAAGAAAAAAAATTCTGAACGGTTAGTCCTCTGGGTTTTGCCTGCTACATAAGTTCTGTTATACTCACAGACATGATCCAAACAGTTTTAGAAACTTCTGAGTTTTTCTATCCAAATATATGCATATTATTAATAGCTTATATTCTTGGCATGAGTAGTAGGAAGTTGGAATTGAGTACGCTATTTAAAAAGTGAAAATATACCTTAAGAAGTTAAATGCCTTTTATGCTCGCTTCGAGGCAAGCGACACTGAAGCATGCACGAGAGCACCAGCTGTTCTGGATGACTGTGTGATAATGCTCTCGGTTGCCGATGTGAACAAAACCTTTAAACAGGTAAACATTCACAAAGCAGCTGGGCCAGACGGATAACCAGGACGTGTACTCAAAGCATGCGTGGACCAACTGTCAAGTGTCTTCACTGACATTTTCAACCTCTCCCTGACAGAGTCTGTAATACCTACATGTTTCAAGCTGACCACCATAGTCCCTGTGCCCAAGGAAGCGAAGGTAACCTGCCTGAATGATTACCGCCCCGTGGCACTCACGTTGGTAGCCATGAAGTGCTTTGAAAGGCTGGTCATGGCTCACATCAACAGCATCCTCCTGGACACCCTAGACCACCTACAATTTGCATACCGCCCCAACAGATCCACAGATGACGCAATCTCAATCGCACTCCACACTGCCCTTTCTCACCTGGACAAAAGGAACACCTATGTGAGAATGCAATTCATTGACTACAGCTCAGCGTTCAACACCATACTGCCCTCAAAGCTCATCAATAAGCTAAGGTGAATAAATACCTCCCTCTGCAACTGGATCCTGGACTTCCTGATGGGCTGCCCCCAGGTGGTTAGGGTAGGTAACAATACATCCGCCACTCTGATCCTCAAAACGAGGGCCCCTCAGGGGTGCGTGCTCAGTCCCCTCCTGTACTCCCTGTTCACTCATGACTGCATGGCCAGGCACGACTCCAATACCATCATTAAATTTGCCGATGACACAACAGATCACCTGTTCACCGACAACAACGAGACAGCCAATAGAGAGGAGGTCAGAGACCTGGCTGTGTGGTGCCAGGACAACAACCTCTCTCTGAACGTGATCAAGACAAAGGAGATGATTGTGGACTACAGGAAAAAGAGGACCGAGCACGCTCCCATTCTCATCAAGGGGCTGTAGAGGAGCATGTTGAGAGCTTCAAGTTCCTTGGTGTCCACATCACCAACAAACTAACATTGTCCAAACACACCAAGAAGAGGGCACGGCAAAAGCTATTCCCCCTCAGGAGACTGAAAAGATTTGGCATGGGTTCTCAGATCCTCAAAAGGTTCTACAGCTGCACCATCGAGCATAACTGCCTGGTATGGCAACTGCTCGGCCTCGGACTGCAAGGCACTACAGAGGATAGTGCGAACTGCCCAGTAGTTCACTGGGGCCAAGCTTCCTGCCATCCAGGACCTCTATAACAGGTGGTGTCAGAGGATGGCCCCCCAAAAAATTCTAAATCTCCAGCCACCCTAGTCATAGACTGTTCTCTCTGCTACCACACGGTAAGCAATACCGAAGCGCCAAGTCTAGGTCCAAAAGGCTTCTAAACAGCTTTTACCTACGAGCCATAAGACTCCTGAACATCTAATCAAATGGCTACCCAGACTATTTGCATTGCCCCCCCCCCCCTTTTACACCGCTGCTACTCTCTGTTGTTATCATCTATACATAGTCACTTTAATAACTCTACCTACATGTACATATTACCTCAACTAACGGGTGCCCCCGCACATTGACTCTGTACCGGTACCCCCCTGTATATAGTATCGCATTGACTCTGTACCGGTACCCCCCTGTATATAGTCTCCACATTGACTCTGTACCGGTACCCCCCCTGTATATAGTCTCCACATTGACTCTGTACCGGTACCCCCCTGTATATAGTCTCCACATTGACTCTGTACCGGTACCCCCCTGTATATAGTCTCCACATTGACTCTGTACCGGTACCCCCCTGTATATAGTCTCCACATTGACTCTGTACCGGTACCCCCCCTGTATATAGTCTCCACATTGACTCTGTACCGGTACCCCCCCTGTATATAATCTCCACATTGACTCTGTACCGGTACCCCCCTGTATATAGTCTCCACATTTACTCTGTACCGGTACCCCCCCTGTATATAGTCTCCACATTGACTCTGTACCGGTACCCCCCTGTATATAGTCTCCACATTGACTCTGTACCGGTACCCCCCCTGTATATAGTCTCCACATTGACTCTGTACCGGTACCCCCCTGTATATAGTCTCCACATTGACTCTGTACCGGTACCCCCCCTGTATATAGTCTCCACATTGACTCTGTACCGGTACCCCCCCTGTATATAATCTCCACATTGACTCTGTACCGGTACCCCCCTGTATATAGTCTCCACATTTACTCTGTACCGGTACCCCCCCTGTATATAGTCTCCACATTGACTCTGTACCGGTAACCCCCCTGTATATAGTCTCCACATTGACTCTGTACCGGTACCCCCCCTGTATATAGTCTCCACATTGACTCTGTACCGGTACCCCCCTGTATATAGTCTCCACATTGACTCTGTACCGGTACCCCCCTGTCTATAGTCTCCACATTGACTCTGTACCGGTACCCCCCTGTATATAGTCTCCACATTGACTCTGTACCGGTACCCCCCCTGTATATAGTCTCCACATTGACTCTGTACCGGTACCCCCCTGTATATAGTCTCCACATTGACTCTGTACCGGTAATCCCCTGTATATAGTCTCCACATTGACTCTGTACCGGTACCCCCCTGTATATAGTCTCCACATTGACTCTGTACCGGTACCCCCCTGTATATAGTCTCCACATTGACTCTGTACCGGTACCCCCCTGTATATAGTCTCCACATTGACTCTGTACCGGTACCCCCTGTATATAGTATCACATTGCTATTTTTCTGCTGCTCTTTAATTACTCGTTACTTTTATTACTTATTCTTATCCGTATTTTTTAAACTGCATTGTTGGTTAGGGGCTCGTAAGTAAGCATTTCACTGTAAGGTGAAACCTGTTGTTTTCGGCGCATGAGACTAATACAATTAGATTTTTATTTTGATTTGATACCGGGAAGGGAGGGATGTTTTTTCTGTTTGTCAAGAATGACATTGTCTATTTATTGTGGTGTTGAAAATGCAAACCATGACATTGAAGTGCCCAAGATCGGTATGCTTTGTTTATTGGTTGTGTGGTGCATTGGCACAATAACATGTTGGTGGAAAATTCATTGAATATATTTTATAGAATTATAAATATTTCATCAACATTTTGAAAATCAGATTTCCCTCTAGTTGATCATTGCTTGCAGCCGGCTCTGATCGTAGTGTAATGAAACAGGCAGGGAGAGTGAGCTCGTCTGTGGTGGTGGGCAAACCCTCAACATCCTGGCTCGTAGCCCTGTGTGTTATCTACTGTGCCACAAAAGCATGCGGAAGTGGCAAAGTTGATATCCACATTTATAAACGCAGGGTCGCTACAGTTATTGTCATTTGTGGTCGTAAACATTATTTTGAGTTAATTCTGTGACGGGGCAGGGTGTTACATTTATTTTACAGTACAGGGGAGGGTCATGGGAATTATATGTACATTTGACCGACCACCTCAATTCGGTCTTATGTGGCAACATTTGAAATGGTGATTTTTTACATGAGTCAAAATGAAATATCATACACTGCAGTTGAGGATCAAGTAAATCTGGGAAAGTAAATCTGCTTTGAAAGTTGATAACTTTTTGAATGTTTTGGAACACCTACTGGAGACCTCTTCTTTGTCTACACCTGTTCAGCATCGTTCACACCCTCTGTCTCTGATAAACACACACTATAAGAAATAAAATCTAAGTTTATTTGTCACCTGCACAGGATACAGGTGGGCCTGCTGGAAGGTGTAAAAGCTACAGTGACATAGCTACTTGCATATTTGCATATTAGCAATATCAAACATAGGAAGTGTCCAGATAAAAAAATATTGTGGATAAACAATAGATAGGCTCGTAATATTTTTTGTATTCATATTTATAAAAGTGTGTTATTAGGCACATGAAAGTGCACAAGTTCCAGATGGCATTTCTGGCAAAAAAAACACATTGAGATAAGAATACTATAAAACGTTTAAATGCCTCTCCTGTGAAGTAGTGACTTGCGACATATGCCTTGTTTCCTGAAACGGGTCACAAATATATATTTGAGTCAGTTTAATAAATAACTGTTTTGCTTTGGATGTAAGCTGTCAGGGGCAACATGAACAACAAGTAAAGATGGTGAGAACAACAGTGACACCACATAGACATCCTGCTGAAAACCACATAGAGACATAGAGAGCAGGTATGAGGGACCTGTCTGCACAAAGCCAGCAGGCCCACCTGACTAAAGCGTAGACACAATCTCTTCTTGGGCTTACGGAAGTCTGCAGAGTACCTGTGAACTTGTTGTGTGGGGGTGGGTGTGATTGACATGCTATCAACACAACTTTAAGAGGACAAGACATTACAGAGGAGAGATGACTTAAATAAATAGGTTGTTTCCCATTCTTATTCAACTACTCCCTAGAATTCAATAGAAAATTACACACAAACACACGAGTCATTGTCTTCATCATATACAGTAGAGAGTACTCTGCTACCCATTTTATTTTGAATGATTGTGTGGCTCCCCCTGATAACTTAGCTACACTTTATAGTAACTTAGTTGATGTTAGTAGTAATGATCCAGTGATGATGACTACCTAGCCTGATGGATGCAAGTAACTCTATGATTCTGAAATGGATTTATAACATGATACAGATGTCTAATATGCATGTAATCAATTACCTCGTTAAAGATTCTTAACCGAACGTTGTCTTTATTGGACCTTTGTTGACAGCTATTATGACTACACACATGATATATCACGGGAAAGTACATTTTCAATGATTCTTAGTGAAAAAGGTTAACATCTGGACAATTCTAAAAGTTGCTGCCAACTCTGAAGTTAAAGCAGTTATGAGGACTTCTATGTACATTGTTGCACCCTATTGAAAGATAAATGAAGTACACTACTTCAACCTTTACATATGCATATTCACATTTTCTAATGTTTGCGAAAACTTCTTAATTACAATGTGTACATTGTCATATTTGGATGATATGTTCGACACTATCAGCTCCCTTCAAAATATACTCGGCTAAAAAGTATAGTTTTAGTTCAGGCTTTTCTCATGATGAGAGTGAGTTGTGCTCTTAGTGACATGGATGTTTGTGGTTTTGATGCACTGAGGTGTGTGAAGACAGTGTGTGGTGAGGACTGATGGTAATTTCTGGGGTTTAAAGATGAGTTAAGCTGATTGGAAAATCCATTTAGGGCCGTCAGAACACCACAGAGATCTGATACAGGATACAGCTTAAAAAGAGAGTTTGAGACAACTGAAAGCTACGAATGCTATTCTGCATACCATGCAATCAGGATGCAATGTCCTATTCTGCATACCATGCAATCAGGATGCAATGTCCTATTCTGCATACCATGCAATCAGGATGCAATGTCCATGCAAACTTACCAGTTAAACTTGATGAATATGAGTGAATATCAAACAATACATAAAAATTACAGTGAATTCATGTTTTATTTGATCTAAAATGGGCAACAGTATCACAACAGTAATGTAAAAAGGAGTTAGACAGAATATAAGCAATTGCAACTCAATTATAATGATATAAACACAATGTTTAACAGAAAAAGCTATGCAAGTCTTAGAGGAGATCAATCTATGTTTTTTGTCCATGTTTTAGCACCTCACCCCAGAGTACTCCGTGTCTCTCTCCATGGCGATACTCTGTCTCCGGGTCTTTGGCTTCTTGTGGATGATATTCAGAGCAGCGTAATGGACCGACGTGAGTGTGTCATCATGTTCCTTATCCTAAGAGGAAAAGCAAAACAAATTCCCACAACATCAGGAAATGACCTGATCATTTGATAGAATGATTTGTTTACAGGTAGTCAAAGGCATACTCAGAATAGTTCACTATAAGGTCTGAATACCTGGTTATGAGAACTGCGGACTGTCAGACCACTTGGCTGAGGATGCGTTCCTTTTAGACAAAGATGAAGGAATCATCATCATCATCAACAGCATCAACATAAAATTAATTAACCCAGTTTCATGACTAAAACATGTAATGTATACTGCACCAACAGTTTAAGCATATATTGTGGTTAATGATAACTCTTACCTCCGCACAGCAGAAAGGTTTTCTTGGTACTCTTATACATGACACAAGCAAGGACAATGATGATGATGACACAAAGAGCCAACGCTACACCGCAGTACACCAAGAGAACACGTTCCTTCTTACAACCATCTGTGGAAATACAGACAGGAAATTCAGGACATTTTGTTCAAGCATGGATAAAATATTAGAACATTTTAGAAATGTCAGAAATATCACCAACAGTCCATTTCCAGCTTGGTCCCTTTCCCAAACAGTATCTCCCCACATGAGGCCACAGCACAGTAGTAAGTCCCAGCATCAGAGAGGCTGAGGTTTCTCTTGGGGAGGTTGTAGACACAGCTCTGTGTAGGAGACCCAGCCTCTGGGCAATTCTCACACGGATCTCTCCTGTCTCCATTGTTGTAAATTATTCCTGGATGGAATTTTCCTGAGCCATGTCTGAACCAATAGACACTGTGTTCTCCTGCACAGGTCTCCGTGTGTATTGTACAGTTCAGAGTCACAGAGTCTCCTGGCTGAACTGACTCAGACACAGGCTGCTGGAGCACAGACATGCTGTTGGACTCTGAACCTGAAGAGAGTGAGTAAGATCATTGTGTGTACATTTTCTTTGCCTGCTAGATTAATTCATTTAGCATTATATGAACACACATTAGGTTGCGACTTAAGTTACCTTTGACAATTAAAGAAGTTCCTTCTGCAAATTTGAGTTCGCCCTCTTCCATAACACCACAGTAGTATGTAGCTGTGTCCCCTGACTCTGTCTTGGAGATGGTCAGGTTAGAGCTGTCAAATCCTCTCTTCACACTCAAACGTTTAGTCTCAGTAAAGTCTTTGTTAAAGTTTTTGGAATAAAAACTAGTTTTAGTGCGATAATATGATGATGCCATGAGAAGAGGCTTCTGTCCAACAGTTTGCTTGAACCAAGAGACCCTGACCATCAAATTAGATTGACAAAAGCAAGTGAGAGATACATTTTGTCCCAGGCGTGTAACTATCACAGGGTCTGGTTGGATTACATCCTTGTTAAGTGCACAACCTGTGAAGCAAACAAACAAAATAAATCAAAGACAAAGTTATAGTACAGAATTATACATTATTATCATTATTCAGACTACATAGTCATTCAAATGGATTCAAAAACACTATGATGTAAAAAATTAAAAGGAACCACATGTATTTTTCTTACTTACCGAAATTGGCGTAAAACAAAAAGATTGTCCAATATATAATCATAATTTCCTTTTTAAACTGTATAGTGTGAGGGGTCTGACAACAGGGCACCTTTTATATGATGATACTCATTGGGTAATCATTATGAAGTAGGCGGAAACTCTGAACTGAGTGATATTATTGGCTGTCTGAACAGGCATAAAACATGTGATAAAAACTACAATCTAACATGTGTCCTGTGGCATACCATAGTTAGAGCAGACCTTCAAATGATGTACAGTCAGAGTTACTGGTTTGTATTTTTTCATCATTTGGGTTGGTGGCTGAGACTACCGGTACATATGTCCTCTTTGACATCCACAGGGGGTTTACATTGTATTTCTCATGTCATGTCTGAAGAAGGCAAGTCAAGCTTTCAGGAGGAAGTGAACTCTGGTGAGGTTGGCACCTTTTTGACAAAGTAAAGATGTGATCCTTTGATACCCATGATCAAATCCATTGTAGAATACCACATCACTCAGGTTCTTCAAAGATTTAGTGATGTACTGAAGCACCATGCCAGTGGTGAGTTTGTACCGTAGCATGTAGTTTGTGATCTCACTTGTTATGTGACGTTCAATAGTCACATTGTCGCCCAGCTTTGCATTCTGGGAAGAAGTGGGCTGAATAAGAACCGAAGTTTGAGATGCACCTGTAAAAAACAACGATATTTACTGCATTTATTACATTTACCAAACACCTATAGTAAGCACTTTAAATGTATAGTAAACATGTATAACATTAGTCATTTGAGTTTGATGTTACTGACATGCTTTCCAGATTAAAAGAAAGGTGAGGAGTTGATTTTCCTTGCTTGCTCTTTCACGGGACGAGACTGACCTGTGTAAAATGCAGTCTCTCTACAGAAAAGAATGGAAACCTGCGTTTGCGTTCATTGGTTCATTTAGGGCTGCCGAGTGGCACAGTGGTCTAAGGAACTGCATCTCAGTGCAAGATTTGTCACTATAGTACCTGGTTGGAATCCAGGCTGTATCACATCTGGCCGTTATTGGGAGTCCCATAGGGTGGCGCATTGTAAATAAGAATTTGTTCTGAACTGACTGGCCTAGTTAAATAAAGGTTCAATAGAAATAAAATCTAAGGTACCGTCTGTTTTTCATGGTCAGATTTGATTGGCTGAACACTCGATAGGCGGCCCAGTAGGCCACAAATGGAACAAACACCATACTTTCATGTTGTTGTATAGCTTGATTCTGTGTTGCACAACTTTATGACCTAACTGTGACCTAACTACACCTCATACTGTCTATTGACATGTTTTCTGTTTCTCTGTGTTATGAAGTGACTGTGTGGAAGTCATCGAGGCCCTAGAGGATGACAGTGTCATAACATGTGGCCAACCAGGTCCCAACTACTAGTACGACTCCCATGGACCACAATGGCAAGAAAAACAATGAACAACTGTGTACTGCAGCTGGCCAACAGAAGGCTTGTCCACCCAAAGTAAGAGACACAACAGCAAGAGTCAGTGGATCCTTTACTTAATGTTTTTCTTGCCATTGTGGTCCGTGGGAGTCGTACTAGTAGTTGGGACCTGGTTGGCCACATGTTATGACACTGTCATCCTCTAGGGCCTCGATGACTTCCACACAGTCACTTCATAACACAGAGAAACAGAAAACATGTCAATAGTCTTTACTTTATTCTGTAATGTATTGACAGATAAAATTCCTACCATCATATAATTAGAAGGAGGCTTTTTCTTCTTGGTCCAGATGATGATCATACTTTACATCACACTTCAGACCATGGTTTGTGTTTAACTACGGACTTCATATATCTAGGTCAAATGACCCAATAAATAGTTAATTTAGTTTTTTCATAGATTTCTGTAGAATATGTATAGATCATTTGCTGCCTCATTAAAATGGTGTTCTATTGTTGATAAAAAGGACAACATGTAGAGCAAAAGTGTATGTCATACAACTGACTGAGATACCCTGCTGAAACCCATGAAAGAGAGAGAGATAAAGAGAGAGAAAGAGAAAGAGAGAGAGAGAGAGAGAGAGAGCGACAGAGGGTCCTGTGTAGAAGCCAACAGGCCTTACCACAGTGTAGATAGTTTTGTTCATAGCAGACCGCAGAATACCTTTAAATATGTTGCTGAGTATGTGAGGGGGTGTTTGGCATGCAATCAGTAGGCCTATGTCTTAAAGAGAAAACAAAAAAGTAAACCTCCTACACCACAACTGCATTGTATTTTCTGTAACATGATGGATGGGACCACCTGACTCCACATAAATGAGAACATTGACCTTTACCTTGTAAGCACTGTGTTTAGAGACCAGTGTTGCACTGGGGTATGAACAGTACTTTGGCCCTGAGAGGAAAAGTATAGTGCAGTGTGTTGTAGCAGGTCAGTCTTCCTGTGTTAAAGGTCTGTTAAAGGTCTGGAAAGTCACTGTAACTATGACCACAGAGGAGTGTGAACAGAATGCATTCTGAGTTCAATTTATTCATATTCATTTAGCTTAAAACCTTTTTGGGATACGGGGCAGCATTTTCACTTTTGGATGAATGGCATGCCCAGAGTGAACTGCCTCCTACTCTGTCCCAGATACTAATATATGCATATTATTATTAGTATTGGATAGAAAACACTCTGAAGTTTCTAAATCTGTTTGAATGATGTCTGTGAGTATAACAGAACTCATATGGCAGGGCAAAAACCTGAGAAAAATCCAACCAGGAAGTGGGACATCTGAGGTTTGTAGTTTTTCAAAGCTTTGCCTACCGAGTGCACATTGAGATATGGACGATATTGCACTTCCTAGGGCTTCCACTAGATGTCAACTGTCTTTTAAAACTTGAATGAGGATTCTACTATAAAGGAGGGGCTCATGAGACCTGTTTAAGTCAGTGGTCTGGCATAGTGGCTCGGTCTCATGACGCGCGCTCCCGACAGAGTTACCTCCCGTTCCAGTGCTTTTTCTGAAGACAGGAATTCTCCGGTTGGAACATTATTGTTGTTTTATGTTAAAAACATCCTAACGATTGATTCCATACATCGTTTGACTTGTTTCTAAAGGACTGTAATGGAACTTTTCGAGTTTTTGTCTGGATGAATAACAAGTGGCTATTTGGACATAAATGATGGAACTTTATGGAACAAATCAGTAATTTATTGTCGAATTGGGATTCCTGGGAGTGCCTTCTGATTAAGATCATCAAAGGTAAGTGAATATTTATGGTGTTGTTTCTAACTTTGTTGATTTCAAAATGGTGTCTATTCCTCTGGCTGTTTTGGGTTCTGAGCGCCGTTCTCAGATGATACTTTTTCCGTATTTAAAAAAAAAAATCTGACACAGCGGTTGCATTAAGGAGAAGTCTATCCTTTTATTCTGTGAATAACACTAGTATCTTTTATCAATGTTTATTATGAGTATTTCTGCTAAAATCACTGGATGTTTTGGAATCAAAACATTACTGCACATAAGGCGCCAATGTAAACTGAGATTTTTTGATATAAATATGCACATTATCGAACAAAACATACATGCATTGTGCAACATGATGTCCTATGAGTATCATCTAATGAAGATCATCAAAGGTTAGTGATTCATTTTATCTATATTTCTGATTTTTGTGACTCCTATCCTTGGCTGGAAAAATGGCTGTGTGTTTTTTCGACTTGGCGGTGATCTAACATCTAATATGTTGTGCTTTAACTGTAGAGCATTTTTTAAATCAGACATGATGGGCAGATTAACAAGATGTTTATCTTTCATTTGCTGTATTGGACTTGTTAATGTGTTAAAGTTACATATTTCTAAAACAAATTTTTGAATTTCGAGCACTGCCTTCTCAGCGGAATGCTGTCCAGGTGTTCCGCTAGCGGAACCCCTGCGCTAGAAAGGTTAACAGTTGATAATGCTTTATTTATCTTTACACATGCAAATCAGATGTAAAATGAGTTGGACAGAGAAGTAATACGTTCAATTATTTTTACTTCATATTACACTTGAAAGAGTCTATCACATTTTACTGAAGCATTCATATAGAGCTAGTTATTAAAGAGGTATCTTGCATACAATGACAACTGTTTCATTCATCCAGTTCTACTGTCTGATCCCAGAGTACACCGTCTCTTCCTCCATGTTGCTTCTCTGTCTTCTAGACCTGTTGTTCTTGTTGCTCAGATTCAGAGCTACGTAATGGAGACTGTCTGCATCTTCGGCCTGTGAGAAACAGAACTATATTTTTAACATTAATTGTAATTGTTTTTTTTGCGAGCTGACTGAGGTCCTAATTCATCACAACACAGAACGATTCATGCTTACCCCTGCGTCTGTCTGGGAAACTGTAGGACCTCTTGTCTGAGAGACCAGTTCTGAGAACAGCAACACAAAAGACTATAAATCCTGCCACGTCTTCCACTTTTGCTACATTCAGAGATGGTGATATCAAAGAATAGTAACTTTGTAATCATTTACCTCTGCACTTTCTCTTGTTCATCTTGTACATGATGCTAGCAAGTGCAATGATCAGGATGAATGAAAGAGCCAATGCTACACCCAGGCAGTACACCAAGAGAAGAGGGTCTGCTCTATGGCCTGTGATGATTAAAACAGTGATAGAGGGAACTAAGTATAGATCATAGATTTCTGTAGATTGTCTAATCTGAAAGTCTGTCTTTTGATAAGAGACTTTAGAATTAGACCTCGCCTGCAAATGAACCTACCCTCAATGTCCAGCTTGGTCCCTTTCCCAAACAGTATCTGCCCACATGAGGCCACAGCACAGTAGTAAGTCCCAGCATCAGAGAGGATGAGGTTCCTCTTGGGGAGGTTGAAGACACAGCTCTGTGTAGGAGACCCAGCCCCAGGGCTCTTCTCACACTGATCACTCCTGTCTCCATGGGTGTAAATGATTCCTGGATGGGATTCTCCTGAGCCATGTCGGAACCAATAGACACTGTATTCTCCTGCACAGGTCTCAGTGTGTATTGTACAGTTCAGTGTCACAGAGTCTCCTGGCTGGACTGACTCAGACACAGATTGCTGGAGCACAGTCATGTTTCTGGACCCTGAAACCGACAAAAAGGTAAATTAACCCATAGATTTTCTAGAATATCACGATAACAAGTGTTCTATCTGATCATTTGTTAAATTAAAGTCTCATCTGATTAAGAGAATACCTCATATTTTCACCGTATATGTCTAATTTCAGATTTAAAAAAAATATTTCTCTTTACCTTTTACAATGAGAATGGCTCCTTCTCCAAACTCCATCTTATTGCTATAAGAGCTTCCACAGTAGTAAGTGCCTGAATCTGACAGCTGCATGTCTGAGATCCTTAGGTGATTCTTTTCTTGGCCATTTTCCACCGAGAAGCGAGGGTTATCCTTAAACTCATGGTAGAATGTTGCGTTCCTTTCAAACTTATTGACAGTTGAGAAGAGTTGAAGTTTATCTCCCAAGGTTTGCTTGTACCAAGAGAACAATACTGCCATGTCACTTTCTTGAAAGCAGTGCAAAACCACTGTGTCTCCAACGTTGGCTGACATGAGACCACTCTCTTGACGTATGGATGAAGACTCAGTTCCAGCTAGCACATCAACTAGCGAACATGAAAATATAGTAACTATGCTATAGGTTACCCAAAATACAACTTTAGATTGTCAAAGTGTCTGTAAAACAATCATTTAAAACCCTGTGTCTCCAAATCAAGTGTGGACATCACATAAGAGAAATATTAAGGATTTCCTTACCCATCTCTACGAGAAGTGGAAATATCAGACACAGTGTGATCATCTTTAAAGTTGTCATCCTCTTCACAACTTGTCTTGAGTGGAAAAACTCTACCCCTGTGTACAACACTTCAACAATCGAGTTACAGGTGATTGGTCGAACTGGACGCGTCATTTTTGTTGATGCCTCATTCAGGCGCGCCCATGTCCTCCTCATGTGTATAGTACAGCTCTGTCTCACAGATTGTCCTGGCTGGACTGAATCATAATAGTTGTTTTATAGGTCGATTCTGATCATTATAGATGTATTACAAATGAAGTACTTATTATTGAAGTTTGGCATCCGTTATTCTTTATCACTGCAGCTACTGTTGTAAAAGAAAGTCATAGTTGTGACCTTTTTGGAACACGTATGCTATGACACTGTCATCCACGAGGGCTTCTATCACCATACAGCCACTCCACCTCGCCAAAACCATCTATGGAGAAAACACAGCAAACACAATACAGTCGTCTTCTTTTAGTGATCTCTCATTCAGGATTTACACTCAGTAGAACAGATGGATAGAATGCCCTCCTATGATATTGTTATTGAGTAGGTCAATGGTTCTAGAGGCCTAACATCACACTTAAAATCAGGGTTTGTGTATGACTAAGAACTACAAATCACTAAGTCAAATTACCCAATAAATATCTATTTGTGTATTTTAACAGATTCCAGTCAACTATGAATAGATAAAGCGGCCTTATCAAGAGTTGGTTTACTGTTGGTTACTAAAATGGTTAACTTGAAGAGCAAGTGGAGTATAGACTAAGTTCAGTATGAGAGAGGTAACAGCTCTGAGACAGCCAGCTGAAAACCACAGAAAGAGAGAAACAGAGAGAGAGAAATAGGGGGAGAGGGATAGAGGGAGAGGGAGATAGCGGGAGAGAGAGAGGGAGAAAGAGAGGGGAAGAGAGAAGAAGAAAGAGAGGGGTGAGAGAGGGAGAAAAAAACAGAAAGACAGATAGAGCAAGAGAGAGAAAGTGAGAGAGAGTGAGAAAAGGGCCCTGTGTGCAACAGGCCAGCAGGCCCTAACAAAGCGTAGATACAGACCACAGAGTACCTGTAAATAGGTTGCTATGTACTGTGAGGGGGTGTTAGTGGCATGAGAAGGGGAACAACTGTTAAACCCTAGAACCTAACGTGGAACTGATACCGTTTAAACTACTTTCCAGAAATGAAACAAACAGACATCTGTCCAAAATATCAAATTTGCACTTCATGCTTGAAAGCCATCTTTATAACAGGTTTTAAAAATATGTTCTATTTGACTTAAAATTACATTACTTGGAGTAAAGCATTGTTGGCAGAATGAAATGGTTGCAGTCAATGCATCATTAATCAAATTCAACAATAAATTCGCTAAGTAGTCTAATAAATATTGTCTGCAGGTTGTAAATCACAGCTAGTAATATTACATTGTTTACTGCCTCCAACCATTAAAGGGATGAACTGTTTCAGTTTCACAATATTTTGGACAAAAATGGACGAAAAGGGCAATGATTGGGAATCTCAGCACAATCAATCTAGCTATGCAGTAACGTTACGTAGCTAAGGCTATAGCTTATCTATTTATGTAGACCTACTTATTTAGGAAGCTAGCTATATGGCTTGATAGCTAGCCAACATAAAATGACAGAGCCGTATACTGTTGGTAACTAGCTCCTGGAAAGATGCTATGCTAGAACCTGGACAAGTGATGGAGTGGCAGATTTGTTCCCCCTAACCGTTTTATTTGTATTTTTCAGCTTCGGTGGATACAGCTATTGAGATGATCTACCAAGAAGTGTGACTAAGTCAGCTAGCTACTCATTTACTCAAACTTGAATGACTGTTTGCATATCTCTTTGTCAATCAATGTATTTGCAATCGATCAACTGATCAGGCAAGCAAGCTGGAAATCCCATTCACTTGTAAAAATGTTGGTTATAATGGTACTAGGGGCAGGGGCAGGTGGAGAAAATAGAATAGCATCAAACACTTGGAAACCATGTGTTTGATGTATTTGATAAAGTATCCACTGATTCTGCTCCAGTCATTACCACGAGCCCGTTCTCCCCAATTAAGGTACGACCAACTTCCTGTAGCCCAAACGTATGGCTGCTTTCCCATTCAAATGAATATAGAAATGTCTATGAATGTATGATAACATGAAAATTAGCATATTTATGTGCTCGCTTGTCAGGGGCGTTCTAGGACTAGATATTGGCCTTGGCATTTCGAACACAGCAACTCATTTTTTACCTTGAGGCCCCCACCCTGGCCCATTTTTATAATTGAGGCCCCCACACTGGCCCATTTTTTCCCTTGTGGCTGCCATTATTAACCAGAGTGATATTTTTGCGTGAAAACCCCAAGTTAGATGGGCCCACTGTGTTTAAAATGAACCAGCCAATCGGCATTTGCCCAAAATGCTAGATGGCCAGTCCACCCTTGTCGATTATCACAAAACGAAGAAAACAAATGTGTGTAATATTCTTTATTTGGTGTATAATACATATACTACATGACCAAAAGTACGTGCACACCTGCTCGTCAAACATCTCATTCCAAAATCATGGGAATTAATATGAAGTTGGTCCCCCCTTTTCTGCTATAACAGCCTCCTCTTTTCTGGGAAGGCTTTCCACTAGATGTAGGAACATTGCTGCAGGGACTTGTTTCCATTTAGCCGCAAGAGCATTAGTGAGGTTGGGGACTGACTTTAGGCGATTAGGCCTGTCTCTCAGTCAGCGTTCCAATTCATCTCAAAGGTTTTCGATGGGGTTGAGGTCAGGGCTCTGTGCAGGCCAGTCGAGTTATTCCACATCGATCTCAACAAACCATTTCTGTATAAACCTCTCTTTTTGCACGAGGGCATTGTCATGCTGAAACAGGAAAGGGCCTTCCCCAAACTGTTGCCACAAAGGTTGAAGCACATAATCATCTAGAATGTCATTGCACAGTATGCTTTAGCTTTAAGATTTTCCTTCACTGGAACTAAGGGGCCTAGCCCGAACCATGAAAAACAGCCCCAGACCATTTTTCCTCCTCCACCAAACTTTACAGTTGGCAGTATGCATTGGGGCAGTTAGCGTTCTCCTGGCATCTGCCGAACCCATATTTGTACGCCGGACTGCTAGATGGTGAAGTGTGTTTCATCACTCCAGAGAGCACGTTTCCACTGCTCCAGAGTCCAATTGTGGCGAGTTTTACACCAGGTGTGTGTAATGATGAGACAAGTCCAGGGTTGATGAGTGAAGGGCGTTTGCCAGTAGTAGGTTAGGCAGCAGCTAGAAGGCCGACGACGCCGAACACCTGAGCTGGACAGGAGGGGGAGCCAAAGCGAAGGCTGATGCGACACAGACAAACAATTATTGTGCTGACATTGCTTTCAGAGGCAGTTTGGAACTGGGTAGTAAGTGTTGCAAACGAAGACGATTTTTACACACTACGCTTTTCAGCACTCGGTGGTCCCATTCTGTGAGCTTGTGTGGCCTATCACTTCGCGGATGAGCCATTGTTGCTCCTAGATGTTTCCACTTCACAATAACAGCACTTACAGTTGAGCAGGGGAGAAATTTGAGGAACTGACTTGTTGGAAATGTGGCATCCTATGAAAGTGCCACATTGAAAGTCACTGAGCTCTTTAGAAAGGCCAATCTACTGCCAATGTTTGTCTATGGAGATTGCATGGCTGTGTGCTTAATTTTATACACCTGTCAGCAACGGGTGTGACTGAAATAGTCAAATTCACTCACATACTTTTCTATATATATTATATTTTATATGTTTTATGGTGCGAAATCTTTGTCACTTACTCTTTTAAAGAGGACTGCGTAAGGCCTAAATAAATACAATCACCTTCCTTTGTCTTGATTATTGTTAAATGCTTTATCACAAGCCAGTCCATGTCAAATCATTTACTTTATTCATTAGTAGCTACAGTTACAGTAATACAGATCATAAAGTTTTTAAAAACTGGAGTCAATAAAGAGCTAATTCCTTTTAATGGACGTATTTTGTGTTGTTTGTATTGTATTGTATTCTTTTACTGTCTGACCCCATCTGTAGATGGTGATATCAAAGAAGAGCAACTTCTAAGAAAGAGTCACTTCCCTGTGCACTGCAGACATAGTCTCTTGTTAATCTTGTAAATTCAATTCAAAATTCAAAGACAATTAACATGGTGATAGAAGTATGGTACAGTAACCACATATACGCTTGTATATAGTATGGTGGTATACTAACTATATGGAGGCTGGCACAATTTCTTATGTGATATAAAGAACTAGTACTGTATACATTTTGACACAGTATATTGTACAATTGTTATAAACAAAAGTAAGATGTGTCACTTTGTCAGATTGTGTGCGCAACTGGTCAACTGGAGTCAGGTGCAGGAGAGCAGAGATGAGTGAACAGGCACACTTTAATTGGCAGAAGCAAAAGAGTCTGACGGAACAGCCACAACACTCCAGCGAAAGGCAAAAGCGAATAGCGCACTAGTCACACAAAATAATGTACAACAATACAATAACACAGGTTCAAAACAATGCCTGGAAAAAAACAGCCTGACGCATCACACAATAAACGTAACTAACAATTACACACACAGACACGGGGGGGGGGGGGGGGGGGGGGGCAGAGGATAATATACACGTAGAGTGTGAGGGTGTGCGGGAAAACAAGAAAATGGAAAATGAAAGGTGGAGCGGCGATGGCTAGAAGACCGGCTGCGTCGACCGCCGAGCACCGCCCAGACAAGGAGAGGAGCCGACTTCGGCGGGAGTCGTGACACACTTACCTTTTGATGTCCAGCTTGGTCCCGTATCTAACCTGTCAAGAAAGTCTACATGTCAGTAAGTCTGTTTCCTATACAGTGATATCTGATTATATGCATAGCTACCTCATGTTCAAGACATAGTATTCAAAAAATGCAAAAGGTACTGATTTTAGCATGATGTTCAATCATCTAAAGGTGGCTTTGTTGAGCTTCACAATTAATTTGAGATACTTTCAAATGATTTGGACATGATGTGCGAAAAATGCTAATATCGGTCCCATGACTTGAATGGGATTTGTGCCACAAATGCTAAAACATTAGCATTTGGAAACAGTGCCAGGGAAACTGAACCAAAGCATGGATTGCTGTCATACCTTGTCCATAGAATGCGTATAGGGTAAGGAAACCAATATGTAACTATCCCGTTTAAGTGGACCAATGCTTACTATGTAGGATATGTTGTGCAGGGTGTGTGAAGCATGGACACTGTTTGGTGTCTAGATGATCAATTCATTTTGTGGAACCATTGTATAATTTTCGTTCACCGGTTGGATTTATTTTTTATTTCACCTTTATTTAACCAGGTAGGCTAGTTGAGAACACCTTTATTTAACCAGGTAGGCTAGTTGAGAACACCTTTATTTAACCAGGTATGCTAGTTGAGAACACCTTTATTTAACCAGGTAGGCTGCGACCTGGCCAAGATAAAGCATAGCAATTCGACACATAGCAATTCGTCACATACAACAACACAGAGTTACACATGGAATAAACAAAACATACAGTCAATAATACAGTAGAACAAAAGAAAACAAAAACGTATATATACAGTGAGTGCAAATGAGGTAAGTTAAGGAAATAAATAGGCCATGGTGGCGAAGTAATTACATATAGCAATTAAACACTGGAATGGTAGATCGGCAGAAGATGAATGTGCAGGTAGAGATACTGGGGTGCAAAGGAGCAAAATAAATAAATACCAGTATGGGGATGAGGTAGGTGGATAGATGGGCTGTTTACAGATAGGCTAAGTACAGGTGCAGTGATCTGTAAACTGCTCTGACAGCTGGTGCTTAAAGCTAGTGAGGGAGATGTGAGTCTCCAGCTTCAGAGATTTTTGCAATTCATTCCAATCATGGGCAGCAGAGAACTGGAAGGAAAGCCGACCAAAGGAGGAATTGGCTTTGGGGGTGACCAGTGAGATATACCTGCTGGAGCGCGTGCTACGAGTGGGTGCTGCTATGGTGACCAGTGAGCTGAGATAAGGCAGGGCTTTACCTAGCAGAGACTTGTAGATAACCTGTAGCCAGTGGGTTTGGCGACGAGTATGAAGCGAGGGCCAACCAACGAGAGCAGACAGGTCGCAATGGTGGGTAGTGTATGGGGCTTTGGTGACAGACGGATGGCACTGTGATAAAGAACGTACAATACTGAGGTTGCAGTGTGAAAACAGATGCATTTTCTTCAGTAAGAAATTGTTATCTGGCAAGCATACGATACATTTTCAATCAGAGTACAAACAGTAAAGAGCTACAGTTACAGTACAAGGACCTGCACAGGCTCTTGGTCTGACACCCAGTTATCTTCCTTAGACTTGGCCCAACCCCATGTAACAGTTACAGTACTCTTGATGACCAATAGGAGGTCTGTTTGGTTTACAACAGGTCTTGATATGTAACAGGGGGAAGAGTGGTGGAGCATCATGAGTGTATATGGGGGAATAACATACACTACAGAATGAAACAAGTCTATTTTTATGTCAGTCTCATTACCTATCATTCACAGAATCATGCTCTAACTGAAGTGTGACACCAGTCGGTTTAGTATGGGTGTAACGGTTAACTGGCAAGACCTTCTGGATGCAGCCTGGGATAAATAGATAAATGCTATTTAGACACTATGAGCTAATGATTGTAGTCTAATAATTAATTCAACCTGGCCTTCTATTCAGTTTTGGTGATAATATACTGTGTGGGTCGTACATGTCAGTGGACTGTGTTTCTAATTGTCATTGTTGTCAACAACAGAGAGAAAACAGTGATACCACACAGACATCCTGCTGAAAACCACATAGAGAGAGGGTGTGTAGAAGGCTTTCACGCCTGTCCAAAGCATAGTAGTGGCCTCGTTTTGTGCTTACAGGAGACCAACGGGTTCAGGTACGTGTGAACAGCTAACTGTGTGCATGCATGGGTGGTTGCGTTTAGCATGGTAACACCCACGTTTTGGGTCAGTTTAAATCTTCCCTTTGCAAGCTCTCTGCACACACATTCATTCATACACACATTGGGTATTCACACAAAAGATGGAAGAAGTCTATTTTAGTCAGTATCAGTTGTTTAAATTGATATTTTTTCATAACAAAAGAAGCCACATCAGTTCGCAGCCATTAATACAAAAAATGCAATATCAAACTCAGAAATCTCAATAAATTATAAGTTGCATTAGATAGTGATGATATATCCAACAATTACTGCAAAGACAATCTAAGCTCCACAGTCATTGGCCTTAGCTTTATGTATTTTCTGGTGAGGTAGATGATGATGAAGATGGTCAGACAGCAGAGGAGAACTACAGTTCTTATGATGGAGAGAAGGACCAGGATTCTCATCTGTGGATCAGAGTGACAACATTCAACATCCAGCTTGGTCCCGTTCCCAAACAGTATCTCCCCACATGAGGCCACAGCACAGTAGTAAGTCCCAGCATCAGAAAGGCTGAGGTTCCTCTTGGGGAGGTTGTAGACACAGCTCTGTGTAGGAGATCCAGCCTCAGGGCTCTTCTCACACTGATCACTCCTGTCTCCATGGGTGTAAATGATTCCTGGATGGTATTCTCCTGAGCCATGTCTAAACCAATAGACACTGTGTTCTTCTGCACAGGTCTCAGTGTGTATTTTACAGTTCAGAGTCTCATTGCTGTACTGACTCAGACACAGACTGCTGAGTAAGATGATGGTTCCTGGAATCTGCACCTTTTACACAATAAAACCAAGGTTCTAATAATTGTTTGTTATATTACAAAATAACCACGTGGAGAGCCTGATAGTCACATGATAAGAAATATATATTTTTTTTAGATTTCTGTAAAAAAAAAATTGAAGACTGAACAGTACACTACTTTTGAATAGGGCCCACAATATTTGGAAGCACACTTGTCATTTGGTTAATGCTGTGATCCATTATGTTTTGGCCCCCCGACCATCTGCTCATGAAAAAAAACAGCCCGTGGCTGAATCTAGTTGATGATCCCTGCCCTACAGTACATAGTGCACTTCTTTTGACCAGAGCACACAGGGTGCCATTTTGGAAGCTCATTTGTCATTTGGTTTAGCACAGGAGGTTGGTGGCACCTTCATTGGGGAGGATGGGCTTGTGGTAATGACTGGAGTGGAATCAGTGGAATGGTATGAAATACATGAAACACACCAGGTGTTTGATGCCATTCCATTTGCTCCATTCTGGCTATTATTATGAGCTGTTCTCCTCTCAGCAGCCTCCTGTGGTGGGTAGATAATGGTTTTGGGTAGTCTTGATGAGTGCATGTCCTTACTGCACCCTCATGTCCGCCTAAACAATGAGGACATGAAAACAACCGTGGGCCATAAGTGTAAGATGTCAAAATACCCCTGTGACATTTGGTCATCGACTTCTTCTGAATCCCTCTGCTCAGAACAAATACAGAAATTGAAAAAGTGCACGATGACCAAAGACATCACAAGGCACATCACAGGCCTTGTAAATACAACGAGACAAATTATCTGTATGCAAATCAAACTGCATTGGTAGCAAACTATAACACATCATGTCACAGGAAATATGAGGTGTGGAATCAAAAGTACCTAAGAAAGAAATGTGTATGCCAAATGTATGAAGGCATGATGTCTGTTTGTTGAGTTGTTGAGTGGAAACTTCTGACCACAGAGATCTTTGTATGAGGTGTGTGTTGTTTTCCATCCCTGTTCATACCAGCGAGGTGACACTGACCACAGGCCGGGGATGTAGCGTCTGCAGCGAATGCATCAGATGAGAGTCTGCAGAGAGGATTGACACCTGCCTCTGTACACTCAACATTAGAGCAGTAGGTCTATTGTTTATGGATGAATTCACTCTGCATGCAAATACATAATGGATGCACTATGACTGAAGTAGACCTACAAGAGCTCCAAAGTGTTCAATATGATGACGTTGTCCAGGTGTCCAGCATTCAATTAAATTCAAATGTATTATTGTTTAGATGAGAGAGCGAGAGAGAGAGAGAGAGAGAGAGAAGCCTGGGGTAGTTTGGTTTTGGTCAGGTATTTGTAGTCTAGTGGTATAGATGGAAAGAGATGTGAGGCATGATTGGTGAGAAGAGAATGTGTGAGATTTAGATGCTCAGAGAGAGAGAGCGAGAGAGTCAACATTATGCACACAAACTACAACAAGTATTATTTGGTACAATTTGTTAGTTTTAGTGGATATTTCCCCATAAATATATAGTGCAGTACATTACCACAAGTATTATTATGTAATCTTATTTACACAGAATTAGATATATTACCACAGGGCTATGTCATCTTTCATTTTAAAAGATGGTAAAATACTGGGAATCTATTCTATAGTTAATTTAAAAAGAAAAGTATTCTACTGTCTTTCAGACAAATGTCATGAGAGACCCAGTGATGCTCACCTCAGCAGGTCTCACTCAACACTGGGCTCCTTCCTGTCACTCACACTACAGCAAGTGATGCGTTGCTCATTGGCCCCTCCTACTCTACCTCTAACCATGATGGCTGTCAAAAGGGGATTTTTGACATCTTGAAATAGGGTGGCAGAGCACAACAACAGTCAATTATAAAACAACTATTCAGTGTATTGCATTTGTTCTTCTTCAGTGCTAATCAAATCAACATTAAAACATGATCTTGTGGCAGCGTACACAAGATGCTCCATCTTCATTATTAGACATTTAGCTGTTTTCTTATTCCTTGTCCTCTTCTGACTGAATCTCAACACTGTAGTTCAGAGAGTCTGGGTCCTGACCCGGATCCTGTAGAAAAAAAATTATAATATTACACAACACATGCAAATACTGTATCAACAAAACAAACACTTCTAAAAGATAGCTTAGTCCAAGTACTGTTATCTTTAGGTCATGTACACATATCATGTAAATTTAACAGTTTCTATTACCTGGCTATTTTGTGGTTGTAGTTGAGCCTCAATATCTGAATAAGTAAAAAGGAATTTTGGTCAGTACACAAACAAACATTTCTTTCAGTGTACAAAACATTACAAACGCCTTCCTAATTTTGAGTTGCATCCCTTTTGCCCTCAGAACAGCCTCAATTCATTGGGTCATGGATTCTACAAAGTGTTGAAAACATTCCACAGGGATAATGGCCCATGTTGACTCCAATGCTTCCAACAGTTGTGCCAAGTTGGCTGGATGTCCTTTGGGTTGTGGACCATTCTTGATATACACAGGAAACTGTTGAGCGTTAAAAAAAATCCAGCAGCGATGCAGTTCTTGACACACTCAAACCGGTGCACCTGGAACCTACTACCATACCCTATTCAAAGGCAGTTAAATATTTTGTCTTGTCCATTCACCCTCTGAATGGCACACCAGAGGTCTCTTCACAGTTCCCAAGTCCAAAACAGACTATGGGAGGTGCACCGTACTACATAGAGCCATGACAACATGGTACTTTATTCCACACCCAGTAACTCATGAAAGCTGTCAAATAAGATTTACAAAACAGATAAAAATATACCTCATGGAACAGCGGAGACTGTGAAGAGACACACACACACACACACACACACACACACACACACACACACACACACACACACACACACACACACACACACACTATAACATACACAATATAACATACACAATATACACATTTTGTGTTGTAGATATGTGGTAGTAGAGTAGTGGCCTTAAGGCACACACTTAATCTGTTGTGAAATCTCTTTACTTTCATCTACACTGATTGAAGTGGATTTTTACAAGTGACAATCAAGAAGAGATCATAGCTTTCACCTGGATTCACCTGGTCAGTCTATGTCATGGAAAGAGCAGATATTCTTAATGTTTTGTACACTCAGTTGATAGTCTAATAATCTGAGACATACACCTTCTAGAAAATGCTCATGGACTTCCATTGTGACTGTATTGTGTGTGTTTGCATCTTGTCTGATCCTGAGGACCAGGATGAGGATGACTATCAGGTGAACAGTAATCACAACACCCAGGATCATAGCGGTTTCTTCATTCTCTCTTACAGGACCGATAGTTCTATTAAAATGTCCCATTAGATGAAATGTAATTAAATCAGTTTGTGATCCTTTAATGATAGAGCTAAAAATGCAGTACACTTTTTTTATTTAAAGAAAATTGTTTTGCATCTACGTGGAAAGAAAGGGAAACCCACTGTCTTTAAATTAAATTACTCTAGCTTTTCCTCATGTCCTTTGTGTCCTACAACATCAGGATCAGTAGAATATATCATTTGTTTCCCTCAAAATTATAATGATAAAAAATATGGCCAGCAATGGTTTGCATTTCTTTTGTGATAACTCCTGATTAGCTTGATAAACATTTTCAAATGTATCAAAAGCCAGACAAATAGTGGAAAACGTACACAGCGTTTTTTGACATGTAGCCTGGCTACTGTCAGCTATTTCCCCTTTTGTGATTTTGAGGAAGACACCACAGAACATTTCATATATAAGGAAATGAAATTGTGGAAACCATGTGTTTGATGTATTTGTTACCATTCCGCTGATTCCACTCCAGTCATTACCATGAGCCAGTTCTCCCTAATTAACCCCCTGTGCTCATCACAGACGCTGCTGCTACTGTTTATTATCTGTCACTTTATTCCTAGTTATATGTACTTACAGTATCTACCTCAATTAAGTCGTACCCCTGCATACAACTCGCTACTGTTGCATGTAGCCAAGTTATCGTTGCTCATTGTGTATTTATTATTACTTTTATTTCATTTTCTATGTTATTTCTCTCTGCCTTGGTAGTGAAGGGCTCATCAGTAAGCATTTCACTTTTATCTACAACTGTTGTTTACTAAGCATGTGACGAATAACATTTGACTTGAATAATTATTTGAAACAACAACATTTGTGGGTGTTTAATTTTTTTCAATGCATGGTTATAGCTGCTGGGAGTGCTTTATTTGGACAGTCCCTACAGATAGTCTATGCATGTTAACCCTAACCCTAACCCGAAAGACCCAGTCCGAACCCTAAAGCTAAACCTACAGCCCGAGTCCTAACCCTAAAGCTAACCCTATAGCCCTAGTCCTAACCCTAAAGCTAACCCTAGAGCCCTAGTCCTAACCCTAAAGCTAACCCTATAGTCCTAACCCTAACCCTAACCCTATAGCCCTAGTCCTAACCCTAACCCTATAGCCCTAGTCCTAACCCTAAAGCTAACCCTATAGCCCTAGTCCTAAACCTAAAGCTAACCCTAAAGCCCTAGTCCTAACTCTAAAGCTAACCCTATAGCCCTAGTCCTAACCCTAACCCTATAGCCCTAGTCCTAACCATAACCCTAAAGCTAACCCTATAGCCCTAGACCTAAACCTAACCCTATAGCCCTAGACCTAAACCTAACCCTATAGCCCTAGTCCTAACCCTAATGCCCTAGTCATAACCCTTAAGCTAAACCTATAGCCCTAGTCCTAACCCTAAAGCTAACCCTATAGCCCTAATCCTAACCCTAAAGCTAACCCTATAGCCCTAGTCCTGACCCTTAAACTAACCCTATAGCCCTAGTCCTAACCCTTAAACTAACCCTATAACCCTAGTCCTAACCCTAAAGCTAACCCTAGTCCTAACCCTTAAACTAACCCTACAGCCCTAGTCCTAATCTTAAAGCTAACCCTAGTCCTAACCCTAAAGCTAACCCTATGGCCCTAACCCTAACCCTATAGCCCTAATCCTAACCCTAAAGCTAACCCTATAGCCCTAGCCCTAACCCTTAAACTAACCCTATAGCCCTAGCCCTAACCCTTAAACGAACCCCATAGCCCTATTCCTAACCCTAAAGCTAACCCTAGTCCTAACCCTTAAACTAACCCTATAGCCCTAGTCCTAATCTTAAAGCTAACCCTAAAGCTAACCCTATTGCCCTAGTCCTAACCCTAACCCTAACCCTATAGCCCTAGTCCTAACCCTAAAGCTAACCCTATAGCCCTAGTCCTAACCCTAAAGCTAACCCTATAGCCCTAGTCCTAACCCTAAAGCTAACCCTATAGCCCTAGTCCTAACCCTAAAGCTAACCCTATAGCCCTAGCCCTAACCCTAGCCCTAAAGCTAACCCTATAGCCCTAGTCCTAACCCTAGCCCTAAAGCTAACCCTATAGCCCTAGTCCTAACCCTAGCCCTAAAGCTAACCCTATAGCCCGACTGTAGCTACAGCTACAAAGGCAGAGAGGTCTTATAGCTCATCATCAAAACCTGCAGTTCTGTCTGGGTGTCAGAGCTACTAACCAATAATATCAGGTCATCTCTGGCTCCAGACTTGTAGTTCCTGTCACCTCACACTGTGGTTGATTCTCGTCATCTTTCTAATATCAGTTAGATCATGAAGAACAAACTACAAGAAAGGGGCATAGCTGACACCTATGAAGGAATTTTTTCACACGCTTGAGTCTGATACAGCAACGTACTGCGGTCGAAGCCTATTCATGATGGACTTTGGAGAAAAAGGTACATTCATTATGACTATTGTATTTTGTTTTAACTTGAAAATACTGTTAATTTATGTACAAATCATTTAGGTACAGTTTAAAATACAGAAACAGATGAGAATGTTGACCTCCTGATGTGTACGACAGCTAACCCCATGTCTCATCTCACTCTTATCTGACAGACAAGATGACCAGTATACACATCAGAAGGACAATGATGAAACTCTGTTATATGAAGAAAATCTATCTGTTATTCCGAACAGGTAAAGCTAGGGGTAAATAAGAGTGCAAACTTACTATTAAAGGGACAATCATGCTTACTTATTTAAGAAAACAGATCTTTTGAGTTCTTACAGTACATGCATGAACTATGATATGTGGAGTCTTTAATAATGTAAATATATATCTTTCAGCTTTGTCTCTTGCTGTTGTTGTCACTCAGTCTGATGTTTGGAGCACCTTCACTCTTGGAGACGCAGTTGATTTGGAATGCTTCATCACTGTGGATGACGATGACAGGACAAGCCCCAGATGTTGTCTCTGTATTCTCACTGCAATTGTCTTTGGAGAGTTTGACTAAAAGCTTTGCTACAAGGAAGAGTGGCACCAGATTTGTGCTGACCATCTCAGATTCCACGGCATCCAACATGGGGATGTATTACTGTGCTGCAATTGATTATGAAAGCATGATCTTCGGGAGTTGTGTTTTTCTGAAACATCAGGGTATGCATACAAGTGTTTTATCTTCTGTTTTAGCAAATATATGTTGTATTTGGAAATTGTGCAAATCATTGATAGTAATGTGATTTTATAGTCCTGGAAAAGCTGCAGATTCCAGGACCCAGCATGTTGAACAGTAGTCTGTGTCTGAGTCAGTCTAGCCAGAAGAATCTGAACTGTAAAATACACACAGACCTGTGCAGGAGAACACAGTGTCTATTGGTTCAGACATGGCTCAGGAGAATCTCGTCCAGGAATCATTTACACCCATGGAGACAGGAGTGATCAGTGTGAGAAGAGCCCTGAGGCTTGGTCTCCTACACAGAGATGTGTCTTCAACCTCCCCAAGAGGAACCTCATTCTCTCTGATGCTGGGACTTACTGTGCTGTGGCCTCATGTGGGGAGATACTGTTTGGGAACGGGACCAAGCTGGATGTTGAAGGTATAACATTTCTTTACCCTTATGCTATTATTAACATTGTTTGATGACTGATAACACATTATCGACAACTGCCCATAGCACTATAGTGGAGTGATTACATTTTTTTTCCAGATGTTGACATTAATCCATAGATGACAATCTTGGTCCTTCTCTCCAGCATAACTGGAGTTCTCCTCTGCTGTCCTACCATCTTCATCTACACCACCAGGAAATAGATACATCTATGGCCAATATCAATAGAACATATGTAGTGTTACTTGCTTTCACCAAATCCCTGTGTATGCACTTATTGTATTAGCACTGTGAACATTGATACGGACTTAAGTCGTTCTGTTTGAGGGAATGGGTCAGAGGTGACAGAAGTTATTCCGAAGGAAAATTGTTGAAAAACTATTGAGAACCAATCTGAGTATGCACTTTCTACTCTTGTTGAATACTTTAGGTTATAGGAAAGGCTTTCACCTTGTTTGTATTCTTCAGATACTTTGCACTTCTGAGCAGCAGGGGTCTGGTTATCTTCCAGATGAAGAGAGGTGTGAACAGAACATGTGGTTTTGATGCACTGAGAGGTGTTGTGAGAGCTGAAGGCCAGTCTTATTTTAGTGCAGGTTGTCTTCAGAGAGAGGATGATGCAAGATATGTCTACAGTCTCCATCTCACATCCCCTTATGGTTAACCGCCCCTCAAATCACCCACGCGTTTCTACTTACATGTCAGGTGGTGGAAAAGTGACCAGGTTCTTTTGAGCAGGCACACAGAAAAAAGTGCTATCTAGAACCTAAAAGGGTTATTCGGCTGTCCCGTAGGAGCACCCATTGAAAGACATTTGTTCAAGATACAACATTTAACAAGTACAATTCGTTGGGCAGCGGGCAGAGAGCGACCCATCCCCCAGTGTTAGTCTAAGAGGCCCAGTGATGTTCACCCCAGCAGGTCTCATTCATCACTGAACTGCTCCTCCACTCACCACAGGAAGTGATGCCTTCTTCACTGGCCCCTTCTCTACCTCAGACTAATCATATTCTCCTTATAAGGTAACTAGATGCTTTTCAGAATAGGGGCTGTGATCAGTGCAGTCATGACAGGAAATACTAAAGGGGCAAATAATATAATAAAAATAGTTTAATCAAAACCTCATGTTAAGTAATCAATGTAATACAATTGTCCAACGCTGGGTACTTTACAAACAAATTATTAAAGAATAACCAAATCACTAATACACACAGCAGTGACCTAAGCTGAGAGAGGCAACTCCTCCTGTGGCCATTAAACAGTTGTGGTTTGAGTCCAACTCCCTCTCTAACCACCCCTGTACTACTGAGCTGTGTGGCCTAACAGAGTGGAAGAGGGCTACAGTGACCCTGAGGTACAAAGCACAGAAACTAGAGATATTTACTGATTTATTTTTAATACATTTGATTTAACTACACATACAATAGAGGATTTAAACTTGTGTTCAAAGATATGGCAAACCACTTGTCCTCTCCACCCTCCACTTTGCCATCTTGTAGCAGCATACACTACATGGGGGTCCAACTCCTCTCTTCTCTCCCTCTTCTTTTTCTAGGTGGTGAAATTCAGGGCGGCATAATTCAGTGCATTAGTATCTTGGTTCTGTACATTTGAAAACTACCTAGCATACAATTATAATTTACACTGTTTCTGAATTGCTTATATTTTCTAAATAATTTCACTGAACAAATAGCACTTACCTGATATTTTTGTGGTTGTTGCGATTCAGGTCCTGAATATGATATAAAACAGAGATGAGAAGATAAACTGATCATTCCATTGTTGAGCGCACAATATATATTTTACCTACTCTTTCAATTCTCAGTATATAGTATGTCAGGGGTAGGCCACCCTGTTCCTGGAGTGCCGCAAGTAGTGCAGGATTTTGTTCCAACTCGGCACCACACCTGCCTAACTAAGCTAATTGATCAGTTCTGTGGTTGCCTAAATTCAACACACCTGGTCTTCCAGATCGGTTAAATCAAAAACATGAAGTGCCTGTGGCACTCCAGAACCAGGGTTGCCTACCCCTGCAGTGTCATAGGAAACATTTTAACTTTGTAAGTGTAGTTAATGGCCGGCCCCATATGAAATAGGCTCCATAAATGTGTTTAGTCTGTTCGCATCGTCTTACCTTGAGGACCAGGATGAGGATGATTATCAGTAGAACAGCAGTTACAACACCCAGGATCACAACCAGTAGGAAGAGCTTCATGGTTCCAATATCCTCTCCTGCAAAACAGATTTCAATTAGAATCAGAACTATACAAACTTTTACCCAGTTTCCTACCTATGGAGAATTCTCAGATTGCTATAAAATGCTATTATACTTTATTTCTATTCTGTGGTACTTTCACAATACATCATATTAATTCACTTATTTTTCTGTTATAGTTTTTATTGTTTCCTTTTCCTTACACAGCTCTCTGCTCTTGGCCATTGTGGAGATGTTGGAGTCTGTTTGATTGAGTGTGTGGAACAGGTGTCTTTTATACAGGTAATGAGTTCAAACAGGTGCAGTTAATACAGTTAATGAGTGGAGAACAGGAGGGCTTCTTAAAGAAAAACTAACAGGTCTGTGAGAGCAGGAATTCTTACTGGTTGGTAGGTGATCTAATACTTATGTCATGCAATAAAATGCAAATTATTTACTTAAAAATCATACAATGTGATTTTCTGGATTTTTGTTTTAGATTCCGTCTCTCACAGTTGAAGTGTACCTATGATAAAAAATACAGACCTCTACATGCTTTGTAAGTAGGAAAACCTGCAAAATCGGCAGTGTTTCAAATACTTGTTCTCCCCACTGTATAAGCCCTGCGTTATGTGGTAATTTGCATAGGATTTCTATTTTAACGCTTATATTGGAATATATTGGGAATTTGTTGTTGTTTTGTCCTACCTTAATTAAGCAAACAATCTCTAAGCTGGAGATACCTCAAAAAGTCTTGTTTCTGTGAATTATACTTGGACCATAGCTCTTCAAAAGTGTTTTCTTGATACAGACAACCAATGTTCTTTATCTCCTTTCTATACCAATCTTTCCAGAAAAGCATGTGTCCCCCTTTTTTCAATTTAGGGTTGTTCCTTAACAAAGCATAGCTTATCAAGAAAGGTGAAGATCTCTTTTTTGATAGAGGTATTACTTCAGATGTGGTCCAGTTGACTTTATAGCCCGATATCTATGAGAATGCATTTACAAGGTCCAGTAAAGGCAAAGAATTGGGGGTCTGATATTAATAGTAATATGTCATCTGCATAAAGCAGTTGTTTATTCTCCCTACCTCCCATATTAATCCCTTTGATTGACTGATGCATCCTAATGGCTTCGGCTAATGGTTCTAATGCTATAATAGATATGAGGGGCGAGAGACAGTCACCTTGTTTCGTGCCTCATCCTACAGAAAACGGAGATGATCATAGTCCGTTAGTGACGACTATGGATTTGGGGTCGTTGTACAGAAGTTTAATAATATTCTGAAAGCCCTGTCCAAATCCAAATGTATTTATAGTATAACGCAGGTAGTCCCAGCCCACCCTATCAAGGGCTTTCTCTGCATCTAGGGATAAGGCTGTCACTGAAGTATCCAAATATTTTGCCTTCCAGATGACATGCAATAGGCACCTAAGATTATCAGATGAAGTTCTGCATTTCCCAAATCCCACCTGATCTGGATTCATGATTTTCTTAATGATATGATTCACCCTCATAGCCAGAAGTTTTGTAAACAGTTTTCCATCACAATTTATCAAAGCATTTGGACGGTAGCTCCCACACTCATGGGGATCCTTTCCTTTTTTGAGGATTTGGGTGATTACTGCATCACTCATAGAAGGTGGGAGCTGACCTGTGTCAATCGATGTGTTAAATGTTTTTAACTTTTCTGGGCTAAGCTGCTCTGCAAACCTTTTATACGAATCACTGGGTATCCCATCCAACCTTGGAGTTTTACCACTGGGTGCTTGTCTTATAGTTTCGGTCAATTCCTCCAAAGTAATAGGGCGGTCGAGCCAATTCCTGTCATCCTCTGTTAATTTAGGAAGGTTCAGATTCTGAAAGAATGCCTCTGCTTTCTGCGTATCTAAGGGACCGTCTGACGTACAAAGTTCCTGATAGAAGTCTCAAAACATATTGTTTATTGCTTTATGATTGGGAATCAGCTTGCCTGTCATATTTCTGATTCCACCTACTTGCCGATCTGTTTCTCTAGATTTCAATTGACTGGCCAACAATCTTACTGCCTTTTCACTAGATTCGTACCATCTCTGCTTCAGCCTGTACAGGGAATATTCCACCATTTTACTGAATACAATATTCAGCTCATATTTGTTTTTTTGTCAGATTTACAAGAGAAATGTTGTTAGGATTGGACCAATATTCCCTCTCCAGCATTTTAAGCTCTGTTTCAAGTTTATACATTTCTGTTTAACTAATTTCTTAATAGTAGCTGATCGTTGTATCATTACTCCGCTTTAAAAGCTTCCCAGTCATGTACATGTTTCAAACAATTGTTGTTTGTTTCAAAGAATATCGTAATGTGTGTTTCAAGGAATTCACAAAACACCTTTTCAAGTAATACGCCCCCCCCCCCCCCCCCCCCCCCCCTAGCACCAGAGGAAAATCACCAAAATCCAGTATTATTTTGTTAAGTTGAAGCAAGAAGTCTGGGTCCACTTCATTTGGAGCATACATATTTCCAAATATTATATGTTGCCCTGAAATCTTTACAAGTAGAATCAAGATTCATCCCTCTTTGTCCTTAAACTATTTTCCCACTTGAATATGTATACCTTTGGAAAATAGAATAGAGACACCTCTTTTTATGGGTGGAATGTATTATGGTAAGCACTACCCACCCATCTGTCTCCCACCCTAGGATAATCATTTTCCAGTAGGTGGGTCTCTTGGAGCTTAATCACATCTGAGTGTTTTTGTTTAAGATAATTCAATACCTTACATCTTTTTAAATATGAACCTAGTCCCATTCACATTCCACAACATAACTTTAATCACATTGTTCATTATGGGGTGGCAGGGTAGCCTAGTGGTTAGAGTGTTGGAAATCTGTTGTTACAAATCTGTTGTTCTGCCCCTGAACAGGCAGTTAACACACTGTTCCTAGGCCGTCATTGAAAATAAGAATTTGTTCTCAACTGACTTGCCTAATTAAATAAAGGTAAACAATACATATCTGAAAGGTTGTAAATATATTATTACCACAACCACTTCAAATCTCTTCCCAGTTCTACACTGACATTGAATCATGAGATATGCACCATTTCCAAAATATCATGTATCATACCAGAATATTCAAAGGGTGGCTACTTTGAAGAATCTCAAATATATTCAAAAGGTCCTTTGCTGCTGTTCTGGGATTCATTTGCACTTTTTGCACAAAAGTACTTTCATTTCTAGGAGACAGCAACCGTCTCCTTCTTGAGCGGAATGACGGCTGCGTGGTCCCACTGTGTTTTTAACAGATGAACGTGGTACCTTCAGGCGTTTGGAAATTGCTCTCATGGATTAACCAGACTTGTGGTTTACAATCTTTTTCTGAGGTCTTGGCTAATTTCTTTTGATTTTCCCATGATATCATGATAAGAGGCACTTAGTTTGAAGGTAGGCCTTGAAATACATCCACTGGTACACCACCAATTGACTCAAATGATGTAAATTAGTCTATCAGAAGCTTCTAAAGCCATGACATCATTTTCTGGAATTTAAGCTGTTTAAAGGCACCGTCAATTTAGTGTATATAAACTTCTGACCCACTGGAATTGTGATACAGTGAATTATAAGTGAAATAATCTGTCTGTAAACATTTGTTGTAAAAATTACTTGTGTCATGCACAAAGTAGATGTCCTAATTGACTTGCCAAAACTATAGTTTGTTAACAAGAAATTTGTGGAGTGGATGAAAAATGAGTTTTAATGACTCCAACCTAAGTGTATGTAAACTTCCTACTTCAACTGTATGTTTTATTTAAAAAAAATGTATTTCACCTTTATTTAACCAGGTTGGCAAGTTGAGAACAAGTTCTCATTTACAATTGCGACCTGGCCAAGATAAAGCAAAGCAGTTCGACACATACGACAGAGTTACACATGGAGTAAAACAAACATACAGTCAATAATACAGTAGAAACAAGTCTATATACGATGTGAGCAAATGAGGTGAGATAAGGGAGGTAAAGGCAAAAAAAGGCCATGGTGGCAAAGTAAATACAATATAGCAAGTAAAACACTGGAATGGTAGATTTGCAGTGGAAGAATGTGCAAAATAGAAATAACAATAATGGGGTGCAAAATAAATAAATAAAATAAATACAGTAGGGAAAGAGGTAGTTGTTTGGGCTAAATTATAGGTGGGCTATGTACAGGTGCAGTAATCTGTGAGCTGCTCTGACAGCTGGTGCTTAAAGCTAGTGAGGGAGATAAGTGTTTCCAGTTTCAGAGATTTTTGTAGTTTGTTCCAGTCATTGGCAGCAGAGAACTGGAAGGAGAGGCGACCAACGAAATAATTGGTTTTGGGGGTGACCAGAGAGATATACCTGCTGGAGCGCGTGCTACAGGTGGGTGATGCTATGGTGACCAGCGATCTGCGATAAGGGAGGACTTTACCTAGCAGGGTCTTGTAGATGACATGGAGCCAGTTAGTTTGGCGACGAGTATGAAGTGAGGGCCAGCCAACGAGAGCGTACAGGTCGCAATGGTGGGTAGTATATGGGGCTTTGGTGACACATAACGGATGGCACTGTGATAGACTGCATCCAATTTGTTGAGTAGGGTATTGGAGGCTATTTTGTAAATGATATCGCCGAAGTCGAGGATTGGTAGGATGGTCAGTTGAGGTATGAGGTCTGTAGAGTCAGAACGATCTTTACATTGTGTAACCCTTTCATTGTGTAAGATGGGTTTCTGACTGATAGAGCCTGACACACATTCAGCTGAACTACTATTGACTTTAATCCTGTGGTAACAAATATGTACTTTACAGAGGAAACAGATGTATGAAGGGTTCAAATATTAGAGTTTATTATTATAAAAAAAAACAAACATACAGCGAACAAGGGATCCTCTATCAGAGAATTTCTATTCATTAAAAGCACAAGTAAAAGGTTTGAATGCATTACAGGATAATCATATAACTCTAACATATAGACATTGTCAAAATGACATACATTTCAGTTATTAACAGTCCTTTTATTACAAAGAGTAAACTGGTTCTGCTTGGAGTCTTTGTGACAGTGGTGATACTGTGTTTCTCACTCCTGCTGAAGGTACCTGACCTCAGAGTACACTGCATCCTCTCTGCTGGTCTTCCCTCTTGTTCTTCCGGAGGGAGAAGAGTTCTTCTTGGGAGTGAAACTCACAGCAGCATAGTTCAACATGTCACCGTCTTGATTCTGTGAGAGGTGAAACCATGGCAAAATGCATTATGATGCTAGTATGAACTGCTATATGACATGTTATTTTCTCCTCTAGAGAAGACCTGTCAAACACACTGTACACCCACTAAATGACCTTGCAGTCAGTGGAACAGTGACAGAGAGAAAGTCCATGGAAATAAGTAACAACCATCACGAAGAAAAGTTACATCTAGTACAGTGATCTATTACTTCCAAGCTGAATACTAGTTGTAAGGAAACCTAAATGGACAGTTGTAAAGAGACACTTATGTAAAAAAGGAGAATATATGCATGAACTTTTTTGAATTTACCTGATTCCCCTGGGATGTTGGACCTTCTTTCCTCCCTTCGGAGATTGAAACAGAGGAAGGCAATTTATTATTTTTAAGACAATACATTTTCCTACCTCATGTAGTTAATCGACAATGCTTATAAGTTAGATATTAAATTGCCGTTGACAGACTTGACATTTTATACATATACATGAAACAGACACGATATAAAGTAAAATAATTACCTCTGTGATGTCTGTTCAGATTCTTGTAAAGTGCCCAGGCAAGCAGAAGAGTCACTGTCCCAAGAACGATGTTGGACACGACCAAGGCAAGAACAGTAGGACTTAGATCAAATGGAGAATAATGCTCTGGAACTGTGAAAAGGTATCAGTAGATTCATATTGTATTCATGAACGCTTAGGTAAAATATGATACTAGTAAACTAGTCAATTTCAGTAAAGTAAAATTCCCCATTGTAGAGACAAACACTTTTTACCAAATACATTGTGCCAAAATAAAGGTCCTGCTAAAACTAAGGATACCGTGTTATAGGGGCATGAATTGGTTGAAACAAAAAGCAGTCATTTTGAGCTATGTGGCATACATTAAAATGTATTTGTGGCAATGTATGGCAGAGGAAATTGGAATTACCTTGAATGTCCAGCTTGGTCCCGTTCCCAAACAGTATCTCCCCACATAAGGCCACAGCACAGTAGTACGTCCCAGCATCAGAGAGGCTGAGGTTCCTCTTGGGGAGGTTGAAGACACAGCTCTGTGTAGGAGACCCAGCCTCAGGGCTCTTCTCACACTGGTCACTCCTGTCTCCATGGCTGTAAATGATTCCTGGAGGGGATTCTCCTGAGCCACGTCTGAACCAATAGACACGGTGTTCTCCAGCACAGGTCTCAGTGTGTATTGTACAGTTCAGAGTCACAACGTCTCCTGGCTGGACTGACTCAGACACAGATTGCTGGAGTATAGGCATGTTTCTGGACCCTGACAAAAAGTTAAACTAACCCATTAATTTCTAGATTATCACGGTAGCGACTATTTTAATTTATCATTTGTTAAATTAAGATCTCATCTGATTAACATAATAGCACATTTTTACACCGTATATCTGTAAATTCAGATTTAAAACAAAAACTTTCTACGTACCTTCTACAATGAGAATAACTCCTTTTCCAAACTCCACCCTATTGGTATAAGCATTTCCACAGTAGTAAGTGCCGGAATCAGAGAGTTGCATGTCTGAGATCCTTAGGTGATTCTTTTTTGGGCCATTTTGCACTGAGAAGCGAGAGTTATCCTTAAACTCATGGTAGAATGTTGCATTCCTGTCATACTTATAATGAACGGTTGAGAAGAGCTGAAGTTTATCTCCCAAGTTTTGCTTGTACCAGGAGAAATGCATGGCCATGTCGCCTTCATAGAAGCAACGCAAAATCATTGTGTCTCCAATTTTGGCTGACTTGAGACCACTCTCCTGACGTATGGATAAAGATTCAATCCCAGCTACCCCATGAACTAGAGAACATAAACATATATTAGCTGTTACATATCTCAAATACAACTTTGGATTCTCAAAGTGTCTATAAAATAGTAATTGGAAACCTTGTGTCTCCAAATCATCACATAAGCAGTGAATAATTAAAGATGGACTTACCCATCTCTACGAGAAGTGGAAATATTAGACACAGTGCGATCATCTTTAAAGTTGTCAGCTCTTCACAACTTGGGTCTTGAGTGGAAAGAGTCCACCCATGTAGACAACACTTCAACAATGGAGTTACAGGTGATTGGTCGAACTGGACCGCATCATATTTGTTGACGACTCATTCGAGACTATGGTCTTTAACTGTGTATTTTACAGTTCAGAGTTTCCTAGCTGGACTTATAGGTATATAATCATTGACGTTTGGCATCAAATATTCTTTATTACTGCAGCTACTGTTGTCTAAGAGACACATAGTGTGAGTGACTTTGATGGTATGACACTCTCATCCTCTAGGGCTTCTATCACCACACAGTCACTTCACCTCCCCAAAAACATATATGGAAAAAACACAGCAAACACAATACAGTAGTCTTCTTTTAGTGATCTCTCATTCAGGATTTACACTCAATTGTATGGATATAAATTCCTCTCATTATATTGTTATTAATGACACAGATTGTTCTAGGCCTAGTTGATAATGATACGTTACATTTAACACTGTGGGTTGTGTTTGACTAAGAACTTCTGATCTCTAGGTCAAAGGACATTTTTTTCACATATTTCAGTCCAATATATGTACATACATAAGCTGCCCCATCAACAGAGTTGGTTAACTGTTGTTAAAATGGTCAACTTGAAGTGCAAGTATTGTAGCCTACAGTATGAGAGAACTAAGAGTTCTGAGATATCCGGCTGAAAACCACAGAAAGAGAGAAACAGTGAGAGCGAGAGCGATGCAGCTTAAGCCACACCCTCTTCAACATACAGTGGGGGGAACAAGTATTTGATACACTGCTGATTTTGCAGGTTTTCCTACTTACAAAGCATGTAGAGGTCTGTAATTTTTATCATAGGTACACTTCAACTGTGAGAGACGGAATCTAAAACAAAAATCCAGAAATCACATTGTATGATTTTTAAGTAATTAATCAGGGGGACGCAGAACGCGTCCCAGGTGTAGCTGGCAGACACCCTTCAGAAACTACGACACAAGGGGGTGACTGTTCAGCTTGTGGCCATCCACTAGGTCATGAGAAGCTGAAATGAAGGCCATGTACACTTTAGTAGTGGTGACTGTCTTGCCCATGTCCAGATGGAACTGGAGAAATCGGAGAAGAAGGACAGGGCTGGTAACTGGGTCTGTCTAGCGTCACACTGAGAGGCGAATAGGCTCCATCTGAGAACATAAAGTGAGCGGGTGGATAGGGCACTCACATTTCTTAGAGAGTCATGAATAGCTGCGTCTAGCTCCTGAGAGATGGACTCGCCATACCCACAACAGTTATTCGCCATACCCACAGCTGAAGGGAAGCTGGGTTGGGAGGCCAAATCTGGCGGTCCAACTGCAACAGGAGGTCTGACCTGGTTGGAAGAGGGTCCAGGGGATCCCCACACCACCCAAAGGAGCTCAGAGAACCAAGGTCTGCCTGGCCATCTTGACGCTACTTGTAGGACCCTGTGGTGTCAGTGCTTGACCCTGTGAGATCAGAGGCAATGGGGGGGAAAGCGTACATCAACCCTTCCGGCCACTCTTGGGACAGAGCATCCAGCCAAGATTGCCCCCTAAACCCCTGAGAGAAAACCACATCTGGCAGTGGGTGGTCTCTTGTGAGGCAAACAGGTCCACCTGGGAATTCCCAAATCTAGACCAAATCTGGTGGAGGCGCCACACCCCTGGAAGAGGACCTGGAGTGGAGGTGTGTAGCATGGTTTGTAACACCCCGCACATGGATGGTCCTGAGGGAAGCCAAGCGGGGTAGAGCCCACCTGAAGGCAACGCAGTGATCTTGTGCCCCTTTAGTGATTTATGTGATACACCGTGGAGGTGTTGTCTGTTCTCACAAGCACATGTCTGTCCAGAATGTGAGGGAGAAGGGCTATGAGCTTAAGGTGAACAGCTTTGAGCTCTAACACATTGATGTGTTCAGAGCGCCAAGGGGGCTCCCACACCCTTCTCACCTACTTGCCTTCCTTGACAGGCCCCCAGCCTCAGGGAGATTCCCCAGAGGAACCCCCTGAGTTAAGAGAATCCTTTCTCTCCAGGGACGGAGTGTCAGAAGGCACGTGTTCGTCACTTTGAGCTTCACCCTTTTGTCTGTTTTGGGGTGAAGGTAGAATGCATTGAACCATCTCGGGGCTCTGAGGCCTAGCGGAACCATGGTCGTTGCTGCTGTTATCATCCCTAAAAGGCTTTGAAACAGTGGAGCAACAAGATGTTTGCCGAGGCGGAAACAGTCAAGGAGGTTCAGGATCTTGGGGTGAGGGACGCTGTCATGGTTAGGGAATTGAGAGATAGACCCATGAAAGCAGTCTGCAGTCTGCGCTTCAGATTGCTCTTATCCAAGTTCACTTTTATGGCCAGGTGCTAGATGCGAGACATCATCCTCTCGGTCTCCATTATCAGACACCTGTGAGATGGAGCACAAATCAGACAGTCCTCCAAGTAGGTGAGTATCTTCAGGTCTGCTAATTGGTGAGGAGCCAGAGCTTCTGAGACAAAACGTGTGAACCATTTGGCCAGGGACAGGCCAAATGTTAGGATGTTGAACTGGTAGGCCTGTCCAAAAAAATGCGAATCACAGGAGGGGTCAGTGATCTGGCCATATCGGGATATGAAAGTAGGCGTCCTTGAGGTCTAGAGAAGTGAACCACTCCTGGTTTTATGGACTGAAAGATGTGGGTCGTGTGCAACATCTTGAAAGGCAGTGCCTTCAGACAACATTTCAAGCATCTGAGGTAGAGGATGGGACGATAGCCCCCGTCCTTCTTGGGAACTAGAAAATATGTTGTGAAGATTGTTGTGTAAACTCTGGCTTTGGTTCAGGTCTGTGACCTTGGTCATTGAGACGACTGAAAAGGGAAGGGGAGGCCGTCGAAATTGGAGCCTGTACCTTTGGATACTGTTGCCAGTATCCAGGGGTCTTACACCACCCCTTCCCCAGCAGCCAAGAGGATGCTGAGGTGGGCTGTCGATGGCCGGCCCCGCACCCCGAGGCCTGACCACCCTTTCGTCCTCGGCCCTTGGGGGGACGCTTCTTATAAGGCACAGGACAAGAGACGGTATGGAGCTGGTTGCCTGGAGCCGCTGTCAGGAGGGCGAGGATCTGAGTTTGGACACCTGCCTCAAGACCACGACTCCTGTCTTGACCATTGGGTCTGTTGTGGCAGCAGGGAACTGTGCTGGAAGGTCTCTCTAGTAACACATGAGTGTTCTGCCTTGTCAAAAACCTCCTGAAATTTGGGGTGGAAGATCTGGCTTGGTAGGACTGTTAGGTTGATGAACTGATTCCAAAACTGGACTCCTGGTCCTCTGAGCTCATTGTCTTCCATAGGGCATCCAAGAGAATGGCTAAGGCATTTCCCATTCAGGCTGCACGATCTGCAACATTGTAAGTGTGGCACACCAGCTGGTCAGTTTTGTCACACGCCTTCCAAAGGCAGCGCTGCTTGGGGGTTACGTGCTCCGGTTTAAGACCGCCATGTATTGTTCAACGGGAGTCATGTAACCCATCCAGTCTGGGGAACGTAATTCATCTTGATTCATCTTGATGACATCTTGTAGCCCTACTACTACTCTGGACCCTACTCTTGGGCTGTTGCGGTGACCATATTACTGCCACACCGGCAGTCATGAGTCATAATGGCCTGGCACTCAGGTCCTAACGGCCTGGTACTCATGGCTTTATTGTCCCTCTTACAACTCTGACATCAAATCCCATCAAACAAAATCCCATCAAAACTGTATAATGCTTTTAAAACACCTCAATGTGATGATCAATTTGAGGAAACAGTGCAAAACATGGTTGTTGTGGATGTTGTTTCAAAGCATAACACAACGAAATGGACAGCGCTTTCTAAGTTGAAGATTAAGTCAAAACCCCAATAAACATATTAGAGTTTATGCAAGCCTGAAAAAAACTGAATTAAAAGGATAATTGTGCTGTTATACAATACATAGCCCCCTGCATATTACGCATTGCAGAAAAACATCAAACGAAACTGATTTATTGAAGATGTCTTTAGTATATTAGTGATTTTTTAAATATTTTCATAATTAATTGTGTGAAACATTAACTTATCTATACAGAAAACCACCATGTGTTTCCATATCCTCCTCTCTCTCCTTTATTCCTTTCTTGAGCGTGCAGAGGGGCACGAATGAGCATGCTCCTCAACCAGCGGTGGATGCATGGGGTGAAATACAGTTGAAGTCGGAAGTTTACACTTAGATTGTAGTCATAAAAATGAGTTTTTCAACCACTCCACACATTTCTTGTTAACAAACTGTAGTCTTGGCAAGTCAGATAGGACATCTACTTAGTGCATGACACAAGTAATTTTTCCAACAATTGTTTACAGACAGATTATTTTACTGTATCACAATTCCAGTGGGTCAGACGTTTACATACACTAAGCTGACTGTGCCTTTAAACAGCTTGGAAAATTCCAGAAAATGATGTCATGGCTTTAGAAGCTTCTGATTTACATCATTTGAGTCAATTGGAGGTGTACCTGTGGATGTATTTCAAGGCCTACCTTGAAACTCAGTGCCTCTTTGCTTGACATCATGGGAAAATCAAAAGAAATCAGAGACGTCTGGTTCATCCTTTGGAGCAATTTCCAAACGCCTGAAGGTACCATGTTCATCTGTACAAGCAATAGTACACCATGGGACCATGCAGCCGTCATACCAGATGATAAACCTTATGTTAATTAATGGTCAATTACCGTGAGACCGGCAGTCATTTTCATGACAATAACCGGCTGACACAATTGAATGACCGCCACAGCCCTACCTGAAGCTGTCACCTGCATCGCTGTCCTCTGCGTTTGACTCCACATTCTGGTTAGGAACCGAAGATGGCCGATTGCCAGAGTCTGCAATGCTGTGGGTTTGCTCATCCTGTTGGGTTAGGAAATTGTGAGCAAGAAGAGAGAACATGTCAGGGTCACACTATGCGTCATCCTCCAAATCTGACGGGGGAGCATTATAGCTAGTGATACATCAGTAACAGGGCGACGGGATTCATAGTCATCCATCCTCTTAGTAAGAGATTGTACAGCAGCTAGCAGCACCAGTTGGGTGACAATATCAGTGCTCTTCTCCTCAGGAGGGGGCGCTTGTTTCTTGGCTAACTCAAGGCTCTGACCGGTGGCTGCTGAACAAGTTCACGTTCTATGCCTCTGAAAGGGGTGGTGGGCTGTGTAGCATTAGCCTGGGCTGTTTGTTCAACAAACCTAGACAGTTTAATACTCTCTTCCTTTGGTATATCCAACACTCATTGCATGTGTTATCAATATCCTGCATGAGGTGAGCTTTGCCCAGGCAGGAATGGCACTCACCGTGGCATCACAGGAATCGATCATCGCCTGGCAGAAACGGTAAAACTGTCTGTGTCACATTGGTATCAAGGATGCTGGAGACAGACGCAGGAATACGTAAGTGTTATTGTACCCAATTTAAGGCATGCCATGTAAAGGCACAGGGACCGCATCCAGTGCAGGCGGGAGGGATTGTTAATTGCGCTACCGAACTGCTCCTAATCAAAACGAAACAAAACGGCCTAAACCCAGCCGTCAGAAAACACAGAAAATTTAACTTTTTTCAATGTGTCAATCACTCTCGAGTCATCTGGGACCCACGAGCTAAGCCCAAGGGACTATTAGGGGGGCACTTGAACATTTGTAGTGTCATTCCAAAAAGTGATCAAATTCAACATCTACTCACAGACTCCAACCTTGACTTTCTCTGCCTCTCAGAGACATGGCTCCATAAACACTCTCCATATGCTGCTTTGATTGTGCCTGGCTACAATGTTTTCAGGAGAGACAGGATTGAAGGAAGAGGAGGGGGTGTGATGATTTACATTAAAGAACATATCCGATGTAAACAAATTGAGTGGTCATGTGATAATGAACTAGAATGTATCGGCCTGAACGTTACACTGTCTCCCCAAATGTCTTTTACCCTCATTGGAATGTATAGGCCACCTTCCACCAAAAGTGTGTATTTTGATCAGTTTAATACCATGCTTAGGGAATGTGATTTTGGGAAAGAGGTCATCTTAATGGGAGATTTTAACATTAATTATGAAGACAGGTGTTGTAGGAAAACCCTCAAACGAATCACTAATACCTTTGACCTTACACAGCTAGTTAAAGGGCCAACCAGGGTGACTTGTTGCTCTAAAACACAGATTGATTTGGTGTTCAGTAATAAACCAGAGAGAGTGACTAAATCATTCAATATGGTTACTGGGCTATCTGATCATAATCTGACACTTATAGCCAGAAAGCTGTCTAAGAGCAGGTTTAACCTCTCTACTGTTAGAAAGCCGGATCAACTCAGAATACCTAAGAGTGAATTAAACTATTTTGAAAAAGCAATTAAGGGAATAAACTGGAATGATCTCTTGTCCTATACAGACGTGGAAGCTGATAGTCAGGTTTTTCTATCCACAATCCAGACTACAATAAATGGCTTCCTAAAGAAAATCAAATCCAAACCTGGCCAAAAGAGCACTCTTCCTTGGCTAAATGGAGAAATCTGGAAATTGATGAAAGAACGAGATTATGCTCTAAAAATAGCCCTAAAATCTAAATTAGAGCATGACAGACGTAGGTTTACCATGTTGAGAAATACGGTGATGAAAGAAATTAGACAGGCCAAGGCAAACTTCTTTATTAACATAATTGGTGAAGCAAAGGGAAATTCTAAATTGATATGGGAGAATCTAAAAAAGTTAACAGGGAAAGACCATAGTAACACTGCAAAAAGACTCGAAATCATGGTGAATAACAATCTAACACAGGATGCAGTCGAAATAGCAATAGCCTTCAATTCCTACTTTATTGACTCTGTCAGGGCACTGACACAGAACCCCTCCACTTGTTTCCTGGGCCCAGTGCTAGTGAATGACACTCAACCTGTCTTCATCATAAGGGAGGTTTCTGAGTCAAAGGTGAACAAGGTGATTAGCTCACTAAAGAACTCTAAAGCCAAAGATGTGTTTGGGATGGACTCTACCTTTCTTAAAAACTACAAAGAGTCACTCATTGGCCGCATTACTAAGGTCACCAACACATCTATTGGTCTCGGTGTGTTTCCAAGGGTATGGAAGTCGGCCATAATAACGGCCATCTTTAAATCAGGCGACCCTGCTGACGTGAGTAACTACAGGCCCATTAGTATACTACCTGTGTTGTCAAAGGTTGTTGAAAAGTGTGTAGCAGAACAACTGATTGCCCACCTCAACAACAGCCCCTTCACATTACACTCCATGCAGTTTGGCTTCAGAGCGAAACACTCCAAAGAAACGGCCAACTGCTTTCTTCTGGAAAATGTGAAGTCCAAGATGGACAAAGGGGGTGTTGTGGGGGCTGTGTTTCTGGACCTAAGGAAGGCTTTTGATACTGTTAACCATGAGATTCTCATCACAAAATTGTCCAAGTTCAACTTTTCCCCTGATGCCTTGAGATGGATGAAATCATACCTTGAAGGCAGAACTCAGTGTGTCAGAGTGAGCAATGAGCTGTCGCCCACTCGTAGCTATGATGTGGGCATGCCCCAAGGGTCAATACTGGGGCCCCTCCTGTTCAGCCTGTACATTAATGATCTGCCTTCTGTCTGTACTGGGTCTGAAGTTCAAATGTATGCAGATGATACAGTGATATATGTGCATGCAAAGAGCAAACAACAAGCTGCACAAGAACTCACTACTGTAATGGTCCAGGTTACAAAGTGGCTCAGTGACTCGTGTTTGCATCTCAATGTGAAAAAAACTGTTTGCATGTTCTTCACAAAGAGGGCAACAGATGCTACTGAGCCAGATGTCTATGTGTCAGGGGAGAAGCTCCAGGTGGTATCCGATTTTAAGTACCTTGGCATCATACTTGATTCCAACCTCTCTTTTAAAAAGCATGTGAAAAAAGTAATTCAAATAACCAAATTCAACCTAGCTAATTTCCGATTTATACGAAATTGTTTGACTACAGAGGTAGCGAAACTGTACTTCGAAACTATGATACTCCCCCACTTAACATACTGCTTGACTAGTTGGGCCCAAGATTGCTGTACAACATTAAAACCTATTCAGTCTGTCTACAAACAGGCTCTCAAAGTGCTTGATAGGAAGCCCAATAGCCATCATCATTGTCACATTCTTAGAAAGCATGAGCTCTTGAGTTGGGAAAATCTTGTGCAATACACCGACGCATGTCTTGTATTCAAGATCCTTAATGGCCTGGCTCCCCCTCCACTCAATATTTTTGTTAAACAGAAAACCCAGACATATGGCAGCAGATCCACAAGGTCTGCCATGAGAGGTGACTGTATAGTTCCCTTAAGGAAAAGCACCTTTAGTATTTCTGCATTCTCTGTGAGAGCTTCCCATGTCTGGAATACACTGCCATCAGACACACATAACTGCACCACATATCACACTTTCACAAAATGCTTGAAGACATGGCTAAAGGTCAATCAGATTTGTGAACATGGTCCCTAGCTGTGTGTTGCCGCTTTCCATGTTGTCTGTTGTCTGTAGCTTGTGAGGTGTGGAAACACTTTGTTGCTTTTATGAATTTTGTCTTGCTGCTTTTTGTTTTATGTTGCTCTGTCTGTATGCTACGTCTTGCTTGTCCTATGTTGCTCTGTATGCTATGTCTTGCTTGTCCTATGTTGCTATGTCTTGCTTGTTCTATGCTGCTATTGTCTATATTGTAATTGTTTTTAATAACCTGCCCAGGGACTGCGGTTGAAAATTAGCCGGCTGGCTAAAACCGGCACTTTTACTGAAACGTTGATTAATGTGCACTGTCCCTGTAAAAATAAAAATAAACTCAACTCAACTCAACTCAACTAAGACCAGACAAACACATAACAAACACAGGGTAGAAACCCAAAACAAAAAAGCGAGGAGTACCTCGAATAAGTAACACACATGCACAATGATTAATACATGGGACGAGACCCATAATAATCTGTGCAATACACAAGGGCAATAAAGCCCAACACTCACAGCACAGGTACTCACACACACCAACGGACATTGTAACAATAATCGACAGGACAATGGTAAACCAAGGACACACTTATACAACTACCAATCACTGGGAATAGGGGCCAGGTGTGCGCAATGAATGTTACGGAGGGATCTGTGACAGTCTGGCAACCTGTGTGAGTCTAAAGAAATCAAACAGCTACAGATAGCTGTGACTGGTAAATTGAGGCAATAGACAAAATAATACCAACCAGCTACAAACAGTGGTCAATAGTGGCGAGAGAACAGTAGAGTAATTCAGTTTATTTAAACCAACCAGTTACGAATAGTGGTGTAGGGTTTAGTGAGCAATTGAATGTGCAGGTGCATCTTGGGTAGGTGTCACAAACTCAGATACCTCCTGCGCCTCGACCTCTTGCTTTGGCCTGTTGTTTTACTTTGTTTTATTTTTATTTAGTTCAGAAGTGTTTGTGTCAACACCTGCTACCAACTAACCAGCTAGGTTGCTAGCCAGTTTGCATTGGAGCCCGCTCTTTCCTGGAATAGCTAACAAACATTTCCAGCACATTTCCAGCGCTGCAGAAGCTGTGTTTATTATGAGAGATTGACATGAGGAATTGCTTCGCTGCACTGGTGCCTGATCTACCAGCACCTTCATCGCTGGGATTGCTTCTGTCTGCGACTGCGGTGCTGACTCCAACTATGCTGAATGCAGTGGCTTCGTGGTCAAGTTTGGCTCCTTTTCCTCTCTCTGGATCTGACTGCTGTGGGAGATCTGGACCTATCGCCGGGAGCAGCAGGCATAAGCTATCCTGCTTCCCGTGGGCCCATGTCAACGAATTGTTTGATGGGTAGAAATGGACGGATTTCTCCATTCCCTTCTCCAGCCATTGTATTGGGCAGTTCAATGGTGAGAATTGTCTCAGAGTACAGAGTACAAGACATCCATAAGCTGCTCACAAACATTTTAAACCAGCATCAGGAAATTGAATCTATCATAGTTCATTGGGCAGATTAGGATTTTAAAGAACTGATTGGGTAACTGCTTGACACCAACAAACTCCCCATAATATCTGCCCCTCTGCCCTCCCTAAATTATAGTATTACATGTTTCAGCAGACTTTAACCCTCCATATCTGGCTGTGAGATTATTGCAGCTCTGTGGGTGTAACATTTATTGCCAAATATGATATCTTATTTGGGTTCCTGGTTACTTTCACCGGGTTTTAAGGCTGCGTTGTGACAATTACTTATCAATGACCAAAGCCCAGCTCACTTAATCCCTAACATTGTGTCACTGAGTCATAATGCTTCAGCAAATTAACATTATGTCACGGTTCCTCCTGGCACCAGAGTGCGGCAGAGACTGCTCTAGAGACTTTTATTGGACTCAGGTGTGTCCCTGTTAAAAGAGGTGTGTTTTCTGTGGTCCTTTGCAGAAGCTTGAATTGTTTACCAAACTCACTCGTTTCCTGAGTGAGTTTGAGACTCATTGTGTTTCAAGTGTACTGTGATCCTACGGCTACCGTTTCTCAGTAAAGTATTGTGTTTATCCTTAACCAGCGATCCCCCGTCTGGTCTCTTCTCTACACCTGGTCCTACCTTACCATGTCACAGCAAGATTCTGCCACAACATGGACCCAGCAGAGATCACCCAGATCCGGAATGTGATCCGGAATGAGCGTATGACGGCACACGGGAGGATGCAAGGGGTTCCTCACTCAGTGTTCTCTTGTGTTCAAGCTACAGTCCTCCTCGTTCCACACCGATTGGGCCATGATCGCCTACATCATCTCTCTATTCTCAGGCAAGGCCCTGGTGTGCAACGTTGGTGTGGGAACAGCAGCCCCAATCTTGCAGATCCATAGTAGCCTTAACTGCCGAGCTGTGATGAGTCTACGAACACACAGTCGGAGGATGAGAAGAGTCCGGCCGACTGTTCAACCTCCGCCAAGAGGCCAGACCAGTGGCTGACTTCGCCATTGAGCTCCGCACCCTTGCCACCAAGTGTGGGTGGAATACAGAGGCACTGGTTACCTCTTTCCACCAGGGTCTGTCTAACTCCATCAAATACGAACTGGTTGCTCTGGAACTGGGAGAGGACCTTGAGTCCCTGATAACGCTGGAAATCAGGGTTGACAACCGGATCCGGGAACAGGTGAGACAGTGCCCTTTTGACACCTCTCCATTATTCCGGTTTCCTGAGCACCCCAAGCCCACCGAATGGACCCTGTAAAAATTGAGGCGATGGCCCAACAGGCCCCTTACCGCCTCACTCAAGAAAGTCCAGGGGAACCTCCGGTTTGCCAATTTTTACAGGCATTTTATCCTAAACTTTGCTGGATTCCCGAGGCTGACAGGGCATTCATGGAGCTCAAGGGATGATTCACTTCTGAACCCATCCTCATTTATCCTGATCTGACTTGTCCCTTTGTGGTAGTGGTGGACACCTTGGACACCGGAGCAGGGACGTTCCTTTCACAGCGGAAAGAGGTCAAAAAACTACACCCATGCACCTTTCTCTCCAAGCGGTTCTCGCCAGCAGAACGCAACTACGATATTGGCAACCGGGAATTCTTGGCAGTTAAGTGGACTTTTGAGGGGAGGAGACACTGGTTGGAGGGGGAACCTCATCCTTTCGTGATCTGGACGGACCAAAAGAACTTGGTCTCTATTCAAGAAGCCAAGAGGTTGAATGCTCTCCAGGCTAGGTGGGCTCTGTTTTATTAACAGGTTGGATTCCACACTAACCTATCGCCCAGAATCCAAGAATCAGAAGGCAGATGCCCTTTCCCACCAAAACACAATGTCTCTAATGAGAAGAGGGACTCCAAGCCCATCATCCCCAGCTCACACATCGTGGCCCCTGTGATATGTAGTATTGAGACTACAATCTGAAAAGCCCAGACCCGAGAACCTGACCCCAGCGTGGGACCCACTAACAGACTTTATGTTCCGCGATCAGCCCGGTCCCGAGTACTACAATAGGGACCCTCCTCTAAATTAACTGGGCATTTGGGGGTTAATCGGACACTGAAGTTCTTGAGGCGGAAATTCTGGTGCCCAAAATGATGATGTGAGATCCTTTGTTGCGGCTTGTTCCATCTGTGTCCTAATCAAGTCTTCACGTCAGTGACTTGCCGGGTTGCTCCAACCTCTGCCCATCCCCAGCTGGCCCTGGTCTCATCTGTCTGTAAACTTTATCACAGGGTTACCTCCATCTCAACGTCTTACCACTATCCTGGTGGTCGTCGATGAGTTCTCTAAGGCAGCCCATTTCATCGCCTTACCCAAGTTGCCTTCAGCGATGGAGACCACTGATCTCATGATTATCAATGTCTTTCGACTACACAGACTTCCCCAGGAAATTGTCTCAGATCACGTGTCCCAGTTTGTTGCATGGTATTGGAAGGCCTTCTGTTCCCTGTTGGGGGCATCGGTCCTCAAGGTTCCACCTTCAGTCGAATCGGCAAACTGAGTGGGCCGAACCCGTCCACTGGACTGTTGCCGTGTGAGTGTCAGTTCGGGTCCCCCCCCGTTTCCTGAACAAGAGGCTGAATCGGGGGTGCCATCAGCCGAGACGTTCAATGCTCCGCTCCGCTCCTCTCCCCAACACCAACATCAGGCAAACCGGCACAGAAGACCTCTTCGGCTCCTCCGGCCGGGTCAACGGGTATGGCAATACACCCGTGATCTTCCCTTAAAGGTGCTCCTCGCTAAAAGATCCTGAGTTGCATCAACCCGGTCACCTATCGTCTCCAGCTTCCCAGGTCCATGAAGGTCTGTTCGTCCTTTCATGTCTCCCATCTCAAGCTGGTAAGGATCAGTCCATTTTGTAGAGACACGTTTTGCAGCAATTATAGCTGTAAGTCTCTTGGGGTATGTCTCTATACGCTTGGCACATCTAGCCACTGGGATTTTTGCCCATTCTTCAAGGCAAAACTGCTCCAGCTCCTTCAAGTTGGATGTGTTCCACTTATGTACAGCAATCTTTAAGTCATACCACAGATTCTCAATTGGATTGACAGACCTCAGACCAGGCTTTGACTTGGCCATTCCAAGACATTTAAATGTTTCCCCTTAAACCACTCAAGTGTTGCTTTAACAGAATGCTTAGGGTCATTGTCCTGCTGGAAGGTGAACTTCGGTCCCAGTCTCAAATTTCTGGAAGACTGAAACAGATTTCCCTCAAGAATCTCCCTGTATTTAGTGCCAACCCAGTTTCCCAGTCCCTTCAAAAATGAAAAACATCCTCACAGCATGATGCTGCCACCACCATACTTCACTGTGGGGATGGTGTTCTCAGGGTGATGAAATGTGTTGTATTTGTGCCAGACATAGTGTTTTCCTTGATGGCCAAAAAGCTCTCAATTTTAGTCTCATCTGACCAGAGTAACTTCTTCCATATGTTTAGGGAGTCTTCCACATGCCTTCTGGTGAACACCAAACATGTTAACTTATATTTTTCTGGCCACTGTTCGGCCAACTCTGTGGATTGTACGGCTTAAAGTGGTTCGATGGACAGATACTCCAATCTCCGCTGTGGAGCTTTGCAGCTTCTTCAGGGTTATCTTTGTTTTCTTTGTTGCCTCTCTGATTAATGCCCCCCTTGCCTGGTCTGTGAGTTTTGGTGGGCGGTCCTCTCTTGGCAGGTTTGTTGTGGTGCCATATTCTTTCCAGTTTTTAATAATGGATTTAATGGTGCTCCATGGGAAGTTAAAACTTTCTGATATTTTTTTATAACCCAACCCTGATTGGTACTTCTCCACAACTTTGTCGCCGACCTGTTTGGAGAGCTTCTTGGTCTTCATAGTGCCGCTTGCTTGGTGGTGCCCCTTGCTTAGTGGAGTTACAGACTCTGGGGCCTTTCAGAACAGGTGTATATATATACTGAGATCATGTGACAGATCATGTGAAACTTAGATTGCACACAGATGGACTTTATTTAGCTAATTATGTGACTTCTAAAGGTAATTGTTTGCACCAGATCTTATTTAGGGGCTTCATAGCAAAGAGGGTGAATACATATGCATGCACCACTTTTCCGTTCTTTTCTTCATCAATTTGGGCTATTTTGTGTATGTCCATTGCATGAAATCCAAATAAAAATCCATTTAAATTACCATTTGTAATGCAACAAAATAGGAAAAATGGCAAGGGGGTGAATACTTTTGCAAGGCACTGTACTCCTCCGCCTTCTTGACTGGATGGATGGCCGCCCGGCCTACACGGTCCTGCATCTGTTGGAGGCTCGTCGGGTCTGCGGGACCCTGCAGTACCTGGTGGACTGGGAGGGCTACGGTCCCGAGGAGCCAGCGTGGGTGCCAGCCTGGGACATTCTGGATCCGGGTCTTGTTAGAGACTTCAAACAACTACGTGGTGGTCGTCATTACTTTTTTTTAAATATATGGTGTTGATGATTGGCTGACACAAGGCATCATTCGTAATACTTATCAGTAATGGTCTGAGTCATTTAACATGTTCCTGGAAGTTTGTCAGTACCCCAGACAGTTTGTAGGTCCATTGCTTGAGTGTTGATATTTCTGTGTTATTAAATCAAAATAATACATTTCAGAAATTACTTAAAATGCATGAAAAACGATGTGTATTTACCGTTACATAAACAAGAATTGGTGTTTCGGCATTGAATTGCCAAATGAATGTGTCTTTTTTCTAAAAAGTATAACAACACAAAGACCTACTTTGTGCTAGCGTAAAGGTATTCCATATTGTCTGTAATATGTTGATACTATTATGGTTCTAAGATTGATAATTACAGGAGGCGGAACGAAGGAGCGTCTTACTATTGGTCTTCAAGGAAGGAAGTCAGGATGACAGCAACAAAAACGAAAAGATGATAGCTAGTAGGTAGGCTAGCAGTTAGTAGTGGTTTCCAATCTCTAAAGTAAAGTATTAGGCGAATAGTTGCTGATTAACTTTAGGGAAGTAAGTAGGCAGAATATCTGTTCAAAACGAGGTGCATTGTACCTGTGTGCAATAATGTCCGTCAGGTACACATATCCTGTATATTTTCATATTTCATACATAGAGCTTTCCCACTGGTACAGATGTCAGTTCAACATCTAGTTTTGATTTGGTTAAGTTTTCAGCTAACGTGAATTCAATAAAAAACAACAGCGCCTCTTCAACCTCAGGAGGCTGAGGAAATGTGTCTTGTCACCTAAAACCATCACAAACTTTTACAGATGCACAATTGAGACCATCCTGTCGGGCGGTATCACTGCCCGGTACGGCAACTGCACCAGCCACAAACGCAGGGCTCTCCAGAAGGTGGTGTGGTCTGCACAACACATCAGGACACCTGCACCACCTGATGTCACAGGAAGGCCAAAAGGATCATGAAGGACAACAACCCCCCTAGCCTGTTTACCCCGCTACCATCCAGAAGGCGAGGTCAGTACAGGTGCATCAAAGCTGGGATCGAGAGACTGAAAAATAGCTTCGATCTCAAAGCCATCGGACTGTTAAACAGCCATCACTGACACAGAGAGGCTGCTGCCTACATACAGACATGAAATCATCGGCCACTCTAACACATGGATATGGATCACCAGTCACTTTATTAAGCTGCCTACATACAGACATGAAATCATCGGCCACTCTAACACATGGATATGGATCACCAGTCACTTTATTAATGCCACTTTAATAATGATGTTTATATGTCTTACATTACTTATCCCATATGTATATACTGTACTTTATACAATCTATTGCATCTTCCATACGCCGCTCGGTCATTGCACATTCATATATTTATATGTACATATTCTTATTCCATCCCTTTACTTAGATTTGAGTGTATTAGGTAGTTGTTGTGGAATTGTTAGATTACTTTATAGATATTGCTGCACTGTCAGAACAAGAAGCACAAGCATTTCGCTACACTCGCAATAACATCTGCTAAACATGTGTATGTGACAAATAACATTTGATTCGATTTGATTAGATACATTTTTTTGGTTGAACTAATGTGGAAACAATGTTGATTCATTTTTTTCCCAGTGGGTTGTTTCAGTTATGGCTACAGGACATCCGACATTCTGATTTTGGTGTCGATACAAAGCCTGAAGTGATTCACCAGCTGCGTTATCTGTGTGCAGTGATCGCTTTGATCACTTTGGGACTGGTTGAAACTGGGTTCTGTTCCCACCGTCTTTCCACCATGGACCAGAAAGCTCCAACCACTCGAGGTAGATTGCAAGCAAAGTTGCTAACCCCTGCAGTCACTACAAAAGTGTCACTACATTTACAACGCTATTTGTTTGCCATTCGCTGAACTAGCTCGTGGTGTATTTGGCTTGCTACTATAATGGTGACGTTATCCTGTCCTGCTGATTGTTTTCTTTATATTTTGCATTCGTGGCAGACATTAATCTACTCCTGGATTTCAATATGAAAATAACTAAATACATTGGTAAATATACTAAAGCAACTCATCTCAAAATGACCAGGAAAGTGTTATAAAGTACCCAGAAGTGTTATGGATGAACTTCCCCTTTAAGTAGCTACAGTAATTATTAGTCACAGTAATACTGCTAATAATTTAAATAAAAGAGTTAATAAAAAGCTATTTTTTTTCAATTATCCAGTTCTACTGTCTGATCCCAGAGTACACCGTCTCTTCCTCCATGTGTCACGGGATTCTTCTGTTGAAGGAGAGGCGGACCAAAACGCAGCATGGTTATTGTGATACATCTTTAATGAAGATGATAAATGAACAATATACAAAACAAGCCCCCCCCCCCCCCCCCCAAGGTGCGGACTCCGGCCGCAAAACCTGAACCTATTGGGGAGGGTCTGGGAGGGGGGCATCTGTCCGCGGTGGCGGCTCTGGTGCTGGACGTGGCCCCCACTTCACCATAGTCTTAGTCCACCCCATTGTCCGCTTCCGTGGCCTCCTAACCACGGCGACCCTTCTAAATGAACCCACTGGACTGAGGGGCAGCTCGGGACAGAGGGGCAGCTCAGGACAGAGGGGCAGCTCGGTACTGGCTGGCGGCTCTGGCAGAACCTGGCTGACTGGCTGCTCTGGCAGATCCTGGCTGAATGGCGGTTCTGGCAGATCCTGGCTGAATGGCGGCTCTGGCAGATCCTGGCTGACTGGCGGCTCTGGCAGATCCTGGCAGACTGGCGGCCCCGGCAGATCCTTGCAGACTGGCGGCACTGGCGGCTCCTTGCAGACTGGCGGCACTGGCGGCGCTGGGCAGACGGGCGGCTCAGGCGGCGCTGGGCAGACGGGCGGCTCAGGCGGCGCTGGGCAGACGGGCGGCTCAGGCGGCGCTGGGCAGACGGGCGGCTCAGGCGGCGCTGGGCAGACGGGCGGCTCAGGCGGCGCTGGGCAGACGGGCGGCTCAGGCGGCGCTGGGCAGACGGGCGGCTCAGGCGGCGCTGGGCAGACGGGCGGCTCAGGCGGCGCTGGGCAGACGGGCGGCTCAGGCGGCGCTGGGCAGACGGGCGGCTCAGGCGGCGCTGGGCAGACGGGCGGCTCAGGCGGCGCTGGGCAGACGGGCGGCTCAGGCGGCGCTGGGCAGACGGGCGGCTCAGGCGGCGCTGGGCAGACGGGCGGCTCAGGCGGCGCTGGGCAGACGGGCGACTCTGATGGCGCTGGGCAGACGGGCGACTCTGATGGCGCTGGGCAGACGGGCGACTCTGATGGCGCTGGGCAGACGGGTATCTCCGGCGACGCTGGAGAGGAAGGCTCTGGCAGCGCTGGACTGAGGAGCTCTGGCGCCTCTGGAATGAGCTGGTATGTACCACACCGGGCTAGGCACCGGCACTGGGGACACCGTGCGCTCCACAGCATAACACGGTGCCTGCCCGGTCTCTCTCGCCCTCCGGTAAGCAAAGGAAGTTGGCTCAGGTCTCCTAGCTCCTGGCTTCGCCATACTTCCTGTGTGCTCCCCCCCAATACATTTTTGGGGCTGCCTCTCGGGCTTCCTTGCCAGCCGTGTTCGCTTCGCCAACCTCATTCTCCTGTAACCTTCCTCGCACTGCTCCATCGAATCCCAGGCGGGCTCCGGCACTCTCCCTGGGTCGACCGCCCATCTGTCTATCTCCTCCCAAGTTGTGTAGTCCAGATTCTGCTCCCATGTCCCGAAATCCTGACATCGCTGTTGCTGTTGCCCGTTACCACGCCGCTTGGTGATTCTGTCACGGGATTCTTCTGTTGAAGGAGAGGCGGACCAAAACGCAGCGTGGTTATTGTGATACATCTTTAATGAAGATGATAAATGAACAATATACAAAACAAGAAATGTGAAAAACTGAAAACAGCCCTATCTGGTGTAACAAACACAAAGACAGGAACAATCACCCGCCAAACCCAACACAAAACAGGCTACCTAAATATGGCTCCCAATCAGAGACAATGACTAACACCTGCCTCTGATTGAGGACAATATCAGGCCCAAACACAGAAACAGACAAACAAGACATCCAACATAGAATGCCCACTCAGATCACACCCTGACCAAACAAAACATAGAACATACAAAGCAAACTAAGGTCAGGGTGTGACACCATGTTGCTTCTCTGTCTTCGAGACCTATTCTTCTTGTTTTTAGATTCAGAGCTACATAATGGAGACTGTCTGCATCTTGAGCCTGTGAAGAACAATATAAAATGGAGGGAGAATGTTATTATATGTTATTTGTAACATTTCATGGTAATACAACATTTGGAATTCTGCTTACCCCTGCATCTGAAGAAGAGACTGCTGGACCTCTTGTCTGAGAGACGGGTCCTGAAAAGAAACATAGATAAAAAAAGATACAACTCCATTTTCCATAAGAGATACATCTGGTGATATCAAAGAAGAGCAACTTCTATGAAGTAATTAACCTGCTACATACATCATTAATTTATTAGGTATGGACTTCACTTACCTCTACACTGCAGACACTTTCTCTTGTTCATATTGTACATGACGAAGCCAAGGACAGTAATCAGGATAAATGAGAGACCCAATGCTGAGCTCAGGCAATACACCAACAGAAAAGGTTCTGCACCATTGTCTGTGAAAATAAATATTGTGCTAGAAGCATAGTAACTATATGGAGGATTGCATGTTTTCTCATGTGTTCTAAATAACTAGTACTGTATGCAGTTTTACACTGTAGATTATTCAATAGATATAAACAAAAATGTAAGATGTATCACCTACCCTTGATGTCCAGCTTGGTCCCATTGCCAAACACTATCTCCCCACATGAGGCCACAGCACAGTAGTAAGTCCCAGCATCAGAGAGGCTGAGGTTCCTCTTGGGGAGGTTGTAGACACAGCTCTGTGTAGGAGACCCAGCCCCAGGGCTCTTCTCACACTGATCACTCCTGTCTCCATGGGTGTAAATGATTCCTGGATGGTATTCTCCTGAGCCATGTCTGAACCAATAGACACTGCGTTCTCCTGCACAGGTCTCAGTGTGTATTGTACAGTTCAGAGTCACAGAGTCTCCTGGCTGGACTGACCCAGAAATAAATTGCTGGAGCACAGTCGTGTTTCTAGAACCTGAACCTGATAAGAAAGATTGTCAGAAAATCTGTTTCCAATGTTTGAACTCAACATTTGTTGAATACGTACAGTGATATCTGATATGTAAATACCTGATATAAATTGTTAGTAGATGTTAAGTCCCCTATATAGGGGACATTGATTGGCTGTGGGCCGGTTCAGGTTGACATTTTGGTGTAAAAAGCGCTCTGTGAACGTCCTAGGGTCCAGTGCTTTATAGTGCCAGATGGCCCAGTCTGTCTGCTCTCTGCTACCACTCTGTCAGAGGAGCTGACTACAAGTTTGAGGTTTCCCACCCACATTTGCATAGGTAAATGATGTGTCACTTTTTCTGGCCTATCCAGACAAAGAATCAATTTGCTCTCCCTCTGAGTGATGGAGCTGCTATATGAAAGGGGACAATCTGAGTAGGATCTATCTGTGGACCGCAGACTGTGCCCATCAAGTAGTGCCACGCAAGAGTTGGGTTCAACAGGGTCTGATCCAGCAGATACGGCATGTGTACTAGCTAGCTAGTGTTCATGTAGTGACGTTAAACTTGTAGTGACGTAATGCTAGTGGGCGCGGCATGTACCGAAAATGCTAATTGCATCGTACTGTTGAAGGTCCCCTCAATTGCAGTGAGTGAGGAACGTAGTGGGTGCAGCGTGTAGTTACTGCAGTCCACAGGTAGATATTATTGGACAGTCTAGCGATTTCAGCAATCATGCTTTAATCTCACGGTGATATTCTCAGACGGATTTAGAGCTCTCAACCTAATACTAAATAATTTAATGAGATTGAAACACGGTCACTTTCTCTTGGTTACAGAAGACGAAATCAGTTTGTGAGTAAAGCTGAAGTTGTAACGAGTCTGCAGCAATTTGAATGGTGTCTCTTCGCCGCTCAGAGGAGGCTTGGCAGAAAATGTTCTCACGTGAAATGGAGCCAAATTTGTACTGTCACTAAATATGATCATATTTATAGTACTTTGTAGTTATAAGAAAGGTGAAATCTTAAAGTAAGATATTTATAATTTGATTGTTACTATATTTAGAAAGCATTTCAGTGATTTCAAGCTCTTTTCCCCTAGTTTTGTAGAGTAGGAAAAAAAATATTTGTACATATTCATAATATTTGTAATATGTACTTGAGCTTGTGTCCTTAAAAGTGAGTACACCTCAGCAATGTGTAACTATTTTTTTTACCAGAAAGGTGAGTTCTAGAGCTTTCTAGAACTTCTTAAACATCACTGGTTATTGTTTATGGCCATAACATGCACAATAATTACTTTTGAGTATGTCTCTTTAGGCGGAAATCAAAATGTTGCATTATCATTCAAGAGGTTAACGCAAATGTTCTTTATAAATTCAGATGTTTTACCTTTTACAATGACAATGGTTCCTTTTCCAAATTCCATGATGTTGTTATAAGTGCTCCCACAGTAGTATGTTGCTGAATCCGAGAGTTCGATGTCGGAGATCCTTAGGTGATTCACTTCTTTGCCGCTTCGCACTGAGAAACGAGGATTATCCTTAAACTTATGGTGAAACGTAGCATCACTCTCATTGTTATAGAAGGTTGAGAAGAGCTGAAGTTTTTCTCCTAAGGTTTGCTTGTACCAGGAGGAAATTACTACCATGTCGCCTTCATAGAAGCAACGCAAAATCACTGTGTCTCCAACGTTGGCAGAGATGAGATCATTCTCCTGACGTATGGATGAGGACTTAATCCCAGCTACCATATGAACTAGAGAACATAAAAGTATATTGTCTGCTATATAATATAGGTAACCCCAAATACAACTTTGGATTGTCAAACTGTTCAAAAGCATTAAAAAGGGATGCCTCATGCCTCTAAATCAAGAGTGGACATCACATAAACAGTGAAATATAAAATATTGACTATCGGCCTATATCGAATCTTCCATTCCTCTCAAAAATTTTAGAAAAGGCTGTTGCGCAACAACTCACTGCCTTCCTGAAGACAAACAATGTATACGAAATGCTTCAGTCTGGTTTTAGACCCCATCATAGCACTGAGACGGCACTTGTGAAGGTGGTAAATGACATTTTAATGGCATCGGACCGAGGCTCTGCATCTGTCCTCGTGCTCCTAGACCTTAGTGCTGCTTTTGATACCATCGATCACCACATTCTTTTGGAGAGATTGGAAACCCAAATTGGTCTACACGGACAAGTTCTGGCCTGGTTTAGATCTTATCTGTCGGAAAGATATCAGTTTGTCTCTGTGAATGGTCTGTCCTCTGACAAATCAACTGTAAATTTCGGTGTTCCTCAAGGTTCCGTTTTAGGACCACTATTGTTTTCACTATATATTTTACCTCTTGGGGATGTTATTCGAAAACATAATGTTAACTTTCACTGCTATGCGGATGACACACAGCTGTACATTTCAATTAAACATGGTGAAGCCCCAAAATTGCCCTTGCTAGAAGAATGTGTTTCAGACATAAGGAAGTGGATGGCTGCAAACTTTCTACTTTTAAACTCGGACAAAACAGAGATGCTTGTTCTAGGTCCCAAGAAACAAAGAGATCTTCTGTTGAATCTGACAATTAATCTTAATGGTTGTACAGTCGTCTCAAATAAAACTGTGAAGGACCTCGGCGTTACTCTGGACCCTGATCTCTCTTTTGAAGAACATATCAAGACCATTTCAAGGACAGCTTTTTTCCATCTACGTAACATTGCAAAAATCAGGAACTTTCTGTCCAAAAATGATGCAGAAAAATTAATCCATGCTTTTGTCACTTCCAGGTTAGACTACTGCAATGCTCTACTTTCCGGCTACCCGGATAAAGCACTAAATAAACTTCAGTTAGTGCTAAATACGGCTGCTAGAATCCTGACTAGAACCAACAAATTTGATCATATTACTCCAGTGCTAGCCTCTCTACACTGGCTTCCTGTCAAAGCAAGGGCTGATTTCAAGGTTTTACTGCTAACCTACAAAGCATTACATGGGCTTGCTCCTATCTATCTCTCTGATTTGGTCCTGCCGTACATACCTACACGTACGCTACGGTCACAAGACGCAGGCCTCCTAATTGTCCCTAGAATTTTTAAGCAAACAGCTGGAGGCAGGGCTTTCTCCTATAGAGCTCCATTTTTATGGAACGGTCTGCCTACCCATGTCAGAGACGCAAACTCGGTCTCAACCTTTAAGTCTCTACTGAAGACTCATCTCTTCAGTGGGTCATATGATTGAGTGTAGTCTGGCCCAGGAGTGGGAGGGTGAACGGAAAGGCTCTGGAGCAACGAACCACCCTTGCTGTCTCTGCCTGGCCGGTTCCCCTCTTTCCACTGGGATTCTCTGCCTCTAACCCTATTACAGGGGCTGAGTCACTGGCTTTACTGGGGCTCTCTCATGCCGTCCCTGGAGGAGGTGCGTCACCTGAGTGGGTTGAGTCACTGATGTGGTCATCCTGTCTGGGTTGGCGCCCCCCCCTTAAGTTGTGCCGTGGCGGAGGTCTTTGTGGGCTATACTCAGCCTTGTCTCAGGATGGTAAGTTGGTGGTTGAAGATATCCCTCTAGTGGTGTGGGGGCTGTGCTTTGGCAAAGTGGGTGGGGTTATATCCTTCCTGTTTGGCCCTGTCCGGGTGTGTCCTCGGAGTGGGCCACAGTGTCTCCTGACCCCTCCTGTCTCAGCCTCCAGTATTTATGCTGCAGTAGTTTATGTGTCGGGGGGCTAGGGTCAGTTTGTTATATCTGGAGTACTTCTCCTGTCCTATTCGGTGTCCTGTGTGAATCTAAGTGTGCGTTCTCTAATTCTCTCCTTCTCTCTTTCTCTCTCTCGGAGGACCTGAGCCCTAGGACCATGCCCCAGGACTACCTGACATGATGACTCCTTGCTGTCCCCAGTCCACCTGGCTGTGCTGCTGCTCCAGTTTCAACTGTTCTGCCTTATTATTATTCGACCATGCTGATCATTTATGAACATTTGAACATCTTGGCCATGTTCTGTTATAATCTCCACCCGGCACAGCCAGAAGAGGACTGGCCATCCCACATATGCTCTCTCTAATTCTCTCTTTCTTTCTCTCTCTCGGAGGACCTGAGCCCTAGGACCATGCCCCAGGAATACCTGACATGATGACTCCTTGCTGTCCCCAGTCCACCTGACTGTGCTGCTGCTCCAGTTTCAACTATTCTGCCTTATTATTATTCGACCATGCTGGTCATTTATGAACATTTGAACATCTTGACCATGTTTTGTTATAATCTCCACCCGGCACAGCCAGAAGAGGACTGGCCACCCCACATAGCCTGGTTCCTCTCTAGGTTTCGTCCTAGGTTTTGGCCTTTCTAGGGAGTTTTTCCTAGCCACCGTGCTTCTTCACCTGCATTGCTTGCTGTTTGGGGTTTTAGGCTGGGTTTCTGTACAGCACTTTGAGATATCAGCTGATGTACGAAGGGCTATATAAAATAAATTTGATTGATTGATTGATTGACTTACCCCTCTCTACGATAAGTGGAAATATCAGACACAGTGCGATCATTTTTGAATTTGTCATACTCTTTCCTTACTGTGTCTTGGGTGGCAAGAGTCTACCCGTGTAGACATCACTTCAACAATGTGGATATTGGTGATTGGTTGAACTGGACGCATAATTTTTGTTGACGCCTCATTCAGGGTGCGCTCATGGACTTCTCATGTGTCTTGTTCAGCTCAGTCTCAGAGTTTCCTGGCTGGACTGCCTCAGAATATGTTTTATAGGTAGATTCTGATCCTTATAGATTGATCTTTCAAATTGATCACTAATCATTAAAGTTCGACATCCCTTCTTCATCACTGCAGCTTCTTTGGTCTAAGAGACTCGTAGTTGTGTGTGACTTTCTAGAGGCACACACATGCTATGCCATTTTCATCCTCTAGGGCTTCTATCACCACACAGCTACTTCACCTCACCAAAAACATATAGAAAAAACACAGCAAACACAATGCATTAGTCTTCCTTTAGTGATCTCTCATTCAGGATTTACACTCAGTAGAATAGATGGATAGAATGCCCTCCTATGATATTGTTATTGAGTAGGACAATGGTTCTAGTGGCCTAACACCACACTTAAAATCAGGGTTTGATATTTGACTAAGAACTACTGATCCTAGGTCAATTGACCTACTAAAAACCTAATTGTGTTTTTTCACCGATTTCAGTTGACTTGGTATAGATAAGCTGCCTCATTAAAAGAGTTGGTTTACTGTTGGTTACAAAAATGGTCAACGTGAAGGGCAAGTCTAGTATAGACTAAGTTCAGTATGAGAGAGGTAACAGCTCTTAGACATCTGGCTAAAAAACACAGAAATAGAGAAACAGAGAGATAGGAAGAAAGCGAGAGTAGAGTGCCCTGTGTGTGCAAAAGGCCAGGAGGCACTAACAAAGCAGGAACACATATTCATGTGTTCATAGATTGCTGTGTATGTCAGGGGATTTTAGTGGCATGAAAAAAAAAATAATAATAATAAGTTAAACACCATTAACCCAGTTCAATGTAACAATGTGTTTAGGCTACTACATGATCCTCAAATTTCCCTATACCCGTCATGTTGCTACAACCTGGCCCATGAATGAAAGTTTACAACATAGGGACACGCAGGTCGAGAGAAAAATTAGACAGTGATGCATGGACAGACAGCGACACATTCAATACCGCCTTGCACACTCTAGCCTGCATCTAGCTGATATAGGGTGTAATCATTAGTCCAACAGTTGCAAACACGTGTTTCTATTGGAAAATGCAGGTATGTTGTCATTATTGTGTAAGTCTATGGAAGAGGGTGAGAACTATGACCCTCCTAGGTTTTGTATTGAAGTCAATGTACCCAGAGGAGAACGGAAGCTAGCTGTCCTCCGGCTACACTATGGAGCTACAATACCTTAGAGTGATGTTGAAGCTACTGTAGACCTTCATTTCAAAACAGTGTGTTTTAATCAACTATTTGGTGACGTGGATATATTTCATATAGTTTTATCTAAAAAGGATGACTTTAAATGTTTAACTTTTTTTAAAATGAAATTCACTGATGATGGTCCTCCCCTTCCTCGTCTGAGGAGCCTCCACTGGTGGGTAGGGGTCTTAGCTGTTTCCTGGATACACCTTCATCTCTACACTCTGTAAACTAATGATTGCTGTTCAACAATGTATAAAACCTATGATCTTGTAAGTGATAAGATACTGTGTTCCGCTACATGGCATGCAGTACTTCAGTAGAGCTGTGTTTCTAATTGTGATGGGGGAGAACAACAAAGAATGAGACCAACTGACTGACACCACATAGACATCCTGCTGAAAACCACAGAGTGTGTAGTAGGTGTCAGCGCCGTGGGTATAGGTGGCAAGGAAGTCAGGCGCAGGAGAGTCGAAATAGAGTGTAAATGAAGTCTTTTAATAACTGTCCACAGAACATGCTCCATAACACTAAATAGTACAGACATGAAAAAACATGGTACGAGGACCCGTCGCGCACCAATACAACAAATAAACAACACTGACAATAAAACACTCTGACAAAGACATGAGGGGAAACAGAGGGTTAAATACACAACAGTTAATGAATGGGATTGAAAACAGGTGTGTGGGAAGACAAGACAAAACCAATGGAAAAAAATAAAAATAATCAATGATGGCTAGAAGACCGGTGACGTCGAACGCCGAGCACCGCCCGAACAAGGAGGCAACGACTTCGGCAGAAGTCGTGACAGTAGAAAGTGTAGATATGGCCTCGTCTTGAGCTCACAGCAGACCAAAGTGTTCAGATAACTGTGAAAAGCTCACTGAATGCATGTTGAGTGGGTGGGTTTAGCATGGTAACAGTAGGTTGTCTCTGCAGAAGCCCTCTGGACAAACATTCATACAGGCATACTGTACATAAATCAAAGCAAAATGTTATTTGTCACATGCACCGAATACAGTTGTGAACCTTACCGTGAAGTGCTAACTTACATACAAGCCCTTAACCAAAAATGCTGTTCAAGAAATAGAGTTAATAAAATATTTACTAAATAAACTAAAGTAAAATAAAATCTAATCATTCACAAGGCAACACAAGAAATGTACATAACAATAACGAGGCTATATACAGGGGGTACCATGACAATGTGCGGGGGGACAGGTTAATCGACGTCATTTGTAAAGTGACTATGCATAGATTATAAACAGCGAGTTCATTGGTGGGGGGGGTTCAATGTAAATAGTCCGGGTGGCCATTTGGTTAGTTTAGTTGTTCAGCAGTCTTATGACTTGGGGTTAGAAGCTGTTACACTTTTCATACGTACTAACAAACCAACATATGGGTGTGATCATTCTACAGTGGTCTCAGCAGCGTACGCTTAAACCAGTGTGATTAGCACGATTATTTAGAACGTCCAGTTTCGATTGACGCAACAATCAGCATTTGAGCTGGCCACACTGTTTTTTTCACAGAAACATTTTGCGCAAACAGTCCTTACAAAGTTATATACAGAATGTGACCATTTTATTGTGGATGCAATGTTCAAACATTCACAGAAGTAGCTACAGCATAACACAATCATCGAAACAGGACAATGTAGGCTACATTTGTCCTAGCGCTAACTGAGGAAAGATTGACATAACACAAGTGGTCATATTTTTATAGCTCTCGGCTGACCGAAACTACAATATGAATTAGCTAATGGCAATTACTATTAATAATGAATCATGTTTTGGGTGAGCTCACCATTGATCTAAATAATTGAGTAAAACACTTTCTAGAAATCAAAAGTAATCCGAGATGGGTAGTTTATGATAATAAGAGGAGATAAGATGAGTTTTATCTGTTTATAGTATGCATGTTGAAGGGGGTGTGTCATCTACGATCATTAACTTCCCTTCATTCACTTCCGGAATTTTACCTGAAAGATGAGTGAAAAATTCCTTCACCTCATTATAACATCTTTGGTCTGACAGACGTTTACGTGACACCCAGAATGCATTGTTGTAACTACCCATCCCGGATCCGGGAGCGTAATCATCGACTGACACTAATTAGCATAACGCAACGGACATAAATATGACAAGAAAATATTCATATTCATGAAATCACAAGTGAAATATTTTGAAACACAGCTTAGCATTTTGTTAATCACCCTGTCATCTCAGATTTTGAAAATATGCTTTACAGCCAAAGCAAGACAAGCATTTGTGTATAGATAGCATTATGCCTAGCTAGCAGCAGACAACAAAAATCAGAAAAGCAATCAAATTAAATTGTTTACCTTTGATGAGCGTCGGATGTTTTCACTCACGAGACTCCCAGTTAGATAGCAAATGTTCCTTTTTTCAAAAAATATTATTTTTGTAGGCAAAATTTGTTCTTCACGTTTGGCCGAAAAATATTCAAAATTAGCTCCAAAATAGACAGAAACATGGCTAAAGTTGTTTATAATCAATCCTCAAATGTTTTTCAAATATCTATTTGAAAATATATCCACCGGGACAATTGGCTTTTCAGTAGGACCGAGAGGAAAAATGGCTACCTCTGTTTTTTATGCAAGAATCACTCTGAGAGCCATCAGGTGGCCACTTACGCAATGTTGTCGCTTACGCTCATTCTTCAACATAAAGGCATGAAACTACGTCAAATGTTGTAGACACCTTGGGGAATACGTAGAAAAAGGAATCCGGTTGATAGCCCATTCACTGCTCAATAGGGACGCATTGGAACGCAGAGCTTTCAAAACATGAGTCACTTCCGGATTGGATTTTTCAGGCTTTTGCCTGCAATATCAGTTCTGTTATACTCAGACAATATTTTTACAGTTTTGGAAACTTTAGTGTTTTCTATCCTAAGCTGTCAAATATATGCATATTCTAGCATCTTGTCCTGACAAAATAGCCCGTTTACTTTGGGAACGTTATTTTTCCAAAAATGAAAATACTGCCGCCTAGTTACAAGAAGATAATGTCAACAAACATAGCACCACACATAGCTGGCAAATAGCTTAGCATTAGCTCATTATAGTCAGTACAACATAAAACATTGTTTTACACACATCATAGGTGTCCATCACAATCTATGCAATAATCAGAATGCTTATTTTGTCACCAGTACTTTACAGAACTGTAAATACATTATGCTACATACATACATACACTACCGTTCTAAACATTTGGGGCCACTTAGAAATTTCCTTGTTTTTGAAAGAAAAGCAACTTTTTTGTCCATTAAAATAACATAAAATTGATCAGAAATACAGTGTAACATTAATATTGTAATGTAAGTAATTTAATGTATGTACCCCTAATTACACCGAATACATCTGTTTATCCTACAGCTATTGTAAGCAGTAATCATGAGCCTATAAACCAGTGTTACACTGTTAGCACTGAGGCGGTGTGCAATAGTAGGAAAACCACTTTATGCAGCTCACCCTGCACTATCAGCTCCAATGTAAATAACATGAGTAAGTCTACCTCTGATAAGCTTCCCAGTAAAGCATAAAAAAATATTCAAGCAAGACAGAAGTGCTAAAAAAGAACCCATATTAACATATGTAGCCTGTAAAACAAGGTCCACAAAGTCAATAGCCTGCTTGTAACAGATGACATTCATATTCTGACTCTGAAACTCACTTAGAAAATACCATTGATGATACATGGTTATAACATCCACCGAAAAGACAGAAATGCCAACGGAGGCAGTGTTGCGGTCTATATTCAGAACCACATTCCTGTAAAGCGTAGAGACAATCTAATGTTAAATACTGTAATATGTACTGGTAAGTAATATGGCTACAGGTTCATCTACCTCACCTAAAACCCTTTCTTGTGGGAAGCTGCTATAGACTACCAAGTGCTAACAGTCAGTATCTGGAAAATATATGTGAAATGCTTTATAATGTATGTGAAATCAGAGAAGTATATTTTCTGGGTGATTTAAATATTGACTGGCTCTCATCAAGCTGCCCACTCAATAATAAAAAACGTCAAACTGTAACTAGTGCCTGCAACCTGGATCAGGTTGTCAGTAAACCTACCAGGGTGTTTACAAACAACACAAGTATTGAATCATCAACATGTATTTATCACATCTTTACTAATGCTGCAGATATTTGCTTTAAAGCAGTATCCAAATCCATAGGATGTAGTGATCACAATATAATAGCCATATCTAGGAAAACCACATTTCCAAAGGCTGGGCCTAATATAGTGTTTAAGAGGTTTAAGAGGTTTTGTAGTGAATCATATGTTGATGATGTGAAGAATATTTGCTGGTCTGTGATGTGTAATGAGGAACAACCAGACGCTGCACTTGATGCATTTATGAAACTACTTATTCCAGTTACTAATAAGCACGCACCCATTAAGAAAATTACTGTAAAAACTGTTCAATCCCCTTGGATTGATGAGGAATTGAACAATTGTATGGTTGAGAGGAATGAGGCAAAGAGTGTGGCAATTAAGTCTGGCAGCCCAACTGATTGGCAAACATACTGCAAATTAAGACTGTGACTAAACTAAATACAAATAAACTACACTATGAAACAAAGATAAATTATATAAAGAATGATAGTACAAAGGCAATTTTGGGGCAATTTAAATGAAAAGTTTGGAAAAAAAGCCAACTCGGCTCCTTCATTCATTGAATCAGATGGCTCGTTCATCACAAAGCCCACTGATAATGAAATCTTCTTTAATGACTTTTTCATTGGCAAGATAAGCAAACTTAGGGATGACATGCCAGCATCAAACGCTGACACTACACATCCAAGTGTATCGGACCAAATTATGAAAGACAAGAATTGTACTTTTGAATTCCGTAAAGTCAGTGTGGAAGAGGTGAAAAAAGTATTGTTGTCTATCATCAATGACAAGCCACCGGGGTCTGACAATCTGGATGGAAAATGACCGAGGATAATAGCAGGCGATATTGCCAGTCCTATTTGCCACATCTTCAATTTAAGCCTACTAGAGAGTGTGTGCCCTCAGGCCTGGAGGGAAGCTAAAGTCATTCCGCTACCCAAGAATAGTAAAGCCCCCTTTACTGGCTCAAATAGCCGACCAATCAGCCTGTTACCATCCCTTAGTAAACTTCTGGAAAAAATTGTGTTTGACCAGATACAACGCTATTTCACAATAAACAAATTGACAAAATAATTTCAGTATGTTTATAGGGAAGGACACTCAACAAGCGCAGCATTTACACAAATGACCGATGATTGGTTGAGAGAAATTGATGATAAAATGATTGTGGGGTCTGTCTTGTTAGACTTCAGTGAATCTTTTGACATTATCGATCACAGTCTGCTGCTGGAAAAACGTATGTGTTATGGCTTTACATCATCTGCTATAATGTTGATAAAGAGTTACTTGTCTAACAGAACAAAGATGGTGTTCTTTAATGGAAGACTCAAATATAATCCAGTTAGAGTCAGGAATATGATGGTAGTCAGATACCCCTTGCTTTTTAAATTTTTTACTAATGACATGCCACTGACTTTGAGTAAAGCCAGAGTGTCTATGTATGCGGATGACTCAACACTATACAAGTCAGCTACTACAGCGACTGAAATGACTGCAACACTCAACAAAGAGCTGCAGTTAGTTTCAGAGTGGGTGGCAAGGAATAAGTTAGCCCTAAATATGTCTAAAACTAAAAGCATTGTATATGGAACAAAACACTCACTAAAACCTAAAGTAAATCTTGTAATAAATAATGTGGAAATATAGCAAGTTGAGATGACTAAACTGCTTGCAGTAACCCTAGATTGTAAACTGTCATGGTCAAAACATATTGATGCAGTAGTAGCTAAGACAGGGAGAAATCTGTCTATAATAAAGCGATGCTCTACCTTCATAACAACATTATAAACAAGGCAGGTCCTACAGGCCCTAGTTGTCACACCTTGACTACTGTTCTGACGTGTGGTCAGGGGCCACAAAAAAGGACTTAAGAAAATTGCAATTGGCTCAGAACAGGGCAGCACTTGGATGTACACAGAGAGCTAATATTAATAATATCAATCTCTCCTGGCTGAAAGTAGAGGAGAGATTGACTTCATTGACTTCCTCACTACGTTTATTTATGAAAGGACATGTTGAATGCACCGAGCTGTCGGACACCCATGCATACCCCACAAGACATGCCACAAGAGGTCTCTTCACAGTCCCCAAGTCCAGAACAGACTATAGAAGTCACACAGTACGACAGAGCCATGACTACATTCCACATCAAGTAACTGAAGCAAGCAGTAAAATTAGATTTAAAAAAAAAACAGATAAAATACACCTTATGGAACAGCGGGGACTGTGAAGCAACACAAACATTGACACACACACACACACACACAGCAGCTGGGGTTCCTCTTGGGGAGGTTAGAGGCACAGCTCTGTGTAGGAGACCCAGCCTCTGGACTCTTCTCATACCAATCACTCCTGTCTCCATGGGTGTAAATTATTCCTGGATGGGATTCTCCTGAACCATGTCTGAACCATTAGACACTGTAATGTACAGTTCAGAGTCAGAGTCTCCTGGCTGGACTGACTCAGACACAGGCTGTTGATGCACAGAAATGCTTCTGGATCCTTTGACAAGAAGGCCAATAAACACATTGCATCTCTAGAATATTACTGTAGCAAGTATTCTCCCGTAATTAAAAAAATTAAAAAAATCCTTAATTATCTGACCAATAAGAGAATACTTTCTTATTTACACTGTATATATGTCAATTCTGATTTACACAAACAAAACAAAATCTGTCTCCTTACCTTTTACAATGAGAACGGCTCCTCCAAACTCCACCTCATTTCAGCAAGTGCCTGAAGCAGAGAGATGCATGTTGAGATCCTTAGGTGACTCTTGTTTTGGCCATTTTCCACTGAGAAGTGAAGGTTATCCTTAAACTCTTGGTATAATGTTTTGTTCCTGTCAAACTTAAAACACAGTTGAGAATAGCTGTACCAGGAGAAATGTAAGTCCATGTCTCCTGCATAAAAGCAACGGAAAGTCTTCAACGTTCGCTGACATGAGACTACTATCCCGACGTATGGATGGCAACTCGGCTAGTACGTGAATTAGAGAACATGTAAATATATTAGCTCAAATACAACTATGTTTTGTCAAAGTGTCTGTGGAACAATAATGGATACCTTATGTCTCCAAATCATCACATAAGCAGAGAAATATAAAATATATACTTAACCATGGAAATGGTGGAAATATCAGACACTGTAACGGCTGTTGTCGGGAGAAGGAGAAGACCAAGGCGCAGCATGGTAAGTTGAGATTCCGGCAACACCGGAGGGAAGGACGGCTCTGGCAGCTCCTGACTGACGGGCGGCTCTGGCAGCTCCTGACTGACGGACGGCCCTGGCAGCTCCTGACTGACGGACGGCCCTGGCAGCTCCTGACTGACGGACGGCCCTGGCAGCTCCTGACTGACGGACGGCTCGGGCTGCTCCTGACTGACGGGCGGCACTGGCTGCTCCTGACTGACGGGCGGCACTGGCAGCTCAGGACAGACGGGCAGACCTGGAGGGAGGAGACGGAAAGACAGCCTGGTGCGTGGGGCTGCCACAGGACCCACCAGGCTGGGGACACGTACAGGAGGCCTGGTGTTTGGAGGAGGCACCGGATGGACCGGGCTGTGGAGGAACACTGGAGCCCTGGTGCGTAGCCTTGGCACCACTCCTCCAGGCTGGATGACCACTTTAGCCCGGACCATCCAGAGTGCAGGCACAGGCTGAACCGGGCTGTGGGTGAGCACTGGAGCCCTGGTGCATACCACTCGCACCTCTCCCTTCGGCTCAATACCCACATTCGCCCGGGCACGGGCGGAGCGCAGGCATAGAACGCACTGCCCCCTCCCAGCGCCTCGGAGACACAGCACGCAGAGCCGGCGCAGGATACCCTGGGCCGAAACGGCGTACCGGAGACCAAACACGCTGGGCTGGCACAATGGATGCCCACTCTCGCTTGGCACTTGCTGGCCTACAGCCCACCGGTACTGGCGACACCGTGCGCTTGACCGCATAACACGGTGCCTGACCATTACGGCGCTTCTTTTGGTAAGCACGAGGAACGAGCTCAGGTCTCCAACCTGACTCTGCCACACTCCCAGTGTGCCCCCCCCAAAAACGTTTTTTTGGGGCTGCCTCTCGTGCCTGTCGGGCTGCCGTGCTGCCTCCTCATATCGCCGCCGCTCAGCTTTTGCTCCAGCTCTGCCTTGGGGCGCCGATGTTCCCCAACCTGTGCCCAGGGTCCTTTACCGTCCAAGAGTCCAGAGATCGCTGCTGCCCGATACCACGCTTCTTGGTCCTTGGTTGGTGGGTGATTCTGTAACGGCTGTTGTCGGGAGAAGGAGAAGACCAAGAAGCAGCGTGGTAAGTGTTCATATTTTTTATAAAATAACTGAACACTGAACAAAACAACAAACGACAAACGAACAGTCCCGTGAGGCGAATGAAAAAAACACTAAACAGGAAATAATCACCCATAAAACACAGGTGGGAAAAGGCTACCTAAGTATGATTCTCAATCAGAGACAACAAACGACACCTGCCTCTGATTGAGAACCATACCAGGCCAAACACATAAACTTAACATAGAAAAACAAACATAGACTACCCACCCCAGCTCTCGCCCTGACCAAACTAAAACAAAGACATAACAAAGGAACTAAGGTCAGAACGTGACAGACACAGTGCGATCATCTTTAAAGTCGTCAGCTCTTCACAACTTGGGTCTTGAGTGGAAAGAGTCCACCCATGTAGACAACACTTCAACAATGGAGTTACAGGTGATTGGTCAAACTGGACCAGGTCATTTTTGTTGACGACTCATTCAGGCACAATTGTGGTCTTAACGTGTATCTTGCACAGTTCAGCGTCACAGAATTGTTCTACAGAATCTCATCGTTTTGAGTTGTATAAAATCAGCACAATTGTTTTAATCAGGGTTTCCCTCAATCTTTATCTCTGCAGCTACAGTTGTCTAAGAGACTCTTAGATTGTGGCCTTTTTGGAACATGAATGCTATGACACTGTCCTCCACAGGGCTTCTATCACCACACAGTCACTTCACCTCACCAAAAACATACAGTGGGGAGAACAATTATTTGACACACTGCCGATTTTGCAGATTTCCCTACTTACAAAGCATGTAGAGGTCTGTAATTTTTTATCATTGGTACACTTCAACTGTGAGATACGGAAAGAAAAATCCAGAAAATCACACTGTATGATTTTTAAGTAATTAATTTGCATTTTATTGCATTACATAAGTATTTGATCACCTACCAACCAGTAAGAATTCCGGCTCTCACAGACCTGTTAGTTTTTCTTTAAGAAGCCCTCCTGTTCTCCACTCATTACCTGTATTAACTGCACCTGTTTGAACTCGTTACCTGTATAAAAGACACCTGTCCACACACTCAATCAAACAGACTCCAACCTCTCCACAATGACCAAGACCTGTGTAAGGACCATTAGTAACACACTACGCCGTCATGGATTAAAATCCTGCAGCGCATGCAAGGTCCCCCTGCTCAAGCCAGCGCATGTCCAGGCCCGTCTGAAGTTTGCCAATGACAATCTGGATGATCCAGAGGAGGAATGGGAGAAGGTCATGTGGTCTGATGATACAAAAATAGAGCTTGTGGGTCTAAACTCCACTCGCCGTGTTTGGAGGAAGAAGAAGGATGAGTACAACCCCAAGAACACCATCCCAACCGTGAAGCATGGAGGTGGAAACATCATTCTTTGGGGATGCTTTTCTGCAAAGGGGACAGGACGACTGCACCGTATTGAGGGGAGGATGGATGGGGCCATGTATCGCGAGATCTTGGCCAACAACCTCCTTCCCTCAGTAAGAGCATTGAAGATGGGTCGTGGCTGGGTCTTCCAGCATGACAACGACCCGTAATACACAGCCAGGGCAACTAAGGAGTGGCTACGTAAGAAGCATCTCAAGGTCCTGGAGTGGCAGAGCCAGTCTCCAGACCTGAACCCAATAGAAAATGTTTGGAGGGAGGTGAAAGTCCATTTTGCCCAGCGACAGCCCCGAAACCTGAAGGATCTGGAGAAGGTCTGTAGGGAGGAGTGGGCCAAAAACCCTGCTGCAGTGTGTGCAAACCTGGTCAAGAACTGCAGGAAACGTATGATCTCTGTTATTTCTAACAAAGGTTTCTGTACAAAATATTAAGTTCTGCTTTTCTGATATATCAAATACTTATGTCATGCAATAAAATGCAAATTAATTACTTAAAATCATACAATGTGATTTTCTGGATTTTTGTTTTAGATTCCGTCTCTCACAGTTGAAGTGTACCTATGATAAAAATGACAGACCTCTACATGCTTTGTAAGTAGGAAACACTGCCGATTTTGCAGGTTATCAAATACTTGTTCTCCCCACTGTATATCGGGAAAACATAGCAAACACAATTGTAACGTCTGCTTCCAATTCACACTCTCATACACCTGATGCCAATCACCTGAATTCTGATCACTTGTTCACACACCTGTATGTCATTATTACACACTATTTAGTTCAGTTCTTTGCACCCCATCTTTGTGAGGTATTGTTTGTTTTTGACACTTCTCTTCGAAGCTCTGTTTTTCCCATCATCTACTCATTCCGTGTATGATAGTTTTTGCCTGCCTCACTAACGACACCTTTTGCCTATTCCCTGCCTGTATCTGATTTCCTGTTATTCACCTACTGCCTGATCTCTCGGGTGACGTTTCTAGCCTGTTCCCTGCCTGTACTGTTGCCTTTTGGACGCCCTGTGTATGACCTGCTTCCTGTCCCTGGACCCAGCTACCTGCCTCGTCCTGTGGTCCTTTACATTAAACTCCTGCTGCGCTCTGCGCTTGAAACCAGCTCTCAATCGCCATCGTGTTCATTACAACAATACAGTAGTCTTCTTTTAGTGATCTCTCATTCAGGATTTACACTCAGTAAAATAGATGGATAGTATGCCCTCCCATGATATTGTAATTTAGTAGGTCCATGGTTCTAGTGGCCTAACATCACACTGATTGAGAATACTCTACTGATCTCTACTAATATATAGCTAATTTTGTTTTTTCATACATTTCCATCGACTATGTATAGATAAGCTTCCTTATGAAAACAGTTGGTTTACTGTTGCTGAAATGGTCATCTTGAAGTGTAGGTAGTATAGCCTACAGTATGAGAGAAGTAAGAGTTCTGAGACATCCGGCTGAAAACCACAGAAAGAGAGAAAAAGAGAGAGAGGGAGTAAAGAGCAGAGAGAAAGAGAGACATGTGTCTTGTGTACAATAGATCAGCAGGCCCTAACAAAGCCTTGGCGACTTCCTCATCTTGTGTTCATCACACACCACAGAGTACCTGTGAATAGGTTGCTGTGTGTGTGTGAGGCGGTGTTAGTCGCATGAGAATGGAAAACACTTTTCTTCACTACAACTTAAAGATGCCTGAGTATGGCCCAAATAAATACATTCAACTTCCTTTGTCTTGATTATTGTTAAATGTTTTATTCATCTGATCACATGGCAGAGAAGCAATACATTTAATTTATTAGTAGCTACAGTTACAATAACAAAGCTAATACAATAACTTAGCGCTCATGAATCTCTTTTATTGTTCTACTGTCTGATCCCAGAGTACACCGTCTCTTCCTCCATGTTGCTTCTCTGTCTTCTAGACCTATTCTTCTTGTTGCTCAGATTTGTTGTTTTTAGATTCAGAGCTACATAATGGAGACTGTCTGCATCTTGGGCCTGTGAAGAACAATGTAAAATGGTGGGAGAATATTGCCATATGCTATATAGTAATTTATAGCAACTGATATTTTTATTGTAATACAACATTTGGAATTCTGCTTACCCCTGCATCTGAAGAAGAGACTGCTGGTCCTCTTGTCTGAGAGACGGGTCCTGAAAAGATACACAGAAGCGATAATGATACAACTCCTTCTTCCATTACAGACACATCTGCTGATATCAAAGACGAGCAACTTCTATGAAGGAATTAACCTGCTACATACATCATTCATTTATTAGGTATGGACTTCACTTACCTCTACACTGCAGACACTTTCTCTTGTTCATATTGTACATGATGAAGCCAAGGACAGTAATCAGGATAAATGAGAGACTCAATGATGTGCTCAGGCAATACACCAACAGAAGAGGTTCTGCGCCATTGTCTGTGAATATAAATATTGTGCTAGAAGAATAGTAACTATTTGGATGATTGCATGTTTTCTCATGTGTTCTAAATAACTAGTACTGTATGCAGTTTTACACCGTAGATTATTCAATAGATATAAACAAAAATGTAAGATGTATCACCTACCCTTGATGTCCAGTTTGGTCCCATTTCCAAACAGAATCTCCCCACATGAGGCCACAGCACAGTAGTAAGTCCCAGCATCAGAGAGGCTGAGGTTCCTCTTGGGGAGGTTGTAGACACAGCTCTGTGTAGGAGACCCAGCCTCAGGGCTCTTCTCACACTGATCACTCCTGTCTCCATGGGTGTAAATGATTCCTGGACGGGATTCTCCTGAGCCATGTCTGAACCAATAGACACTGTGTTCTCCTGCACAGGTCTCAGTGTGTATTGTACAGTTCAGAGTCACAGAGTCTCCAGGCTGGTCTGACTCAGACACAGGCTGCTGTACAACGGTGGTGTTTCTGGATCCTGAACCTGATAAGAAGGTTATTATGTCAGTAAGTATATGTTTGGGTCTTAACTAAACATATGTTGAATACATAAAATAATATTTGATTATGGGAATACATAATTTTGTTTTCAGTATCATTGTATCCAGACGGTAAAGTGGAAAAAGTGCTCAAGGTGTTCCCCTAGTTGCAGTCCATAAGTAACTAGTTATTTTCTCTCTAAATTTGTATTTTGTACCTTTTACAATAAGAATGTATCCTTCTGCAAATTCCACCATATTGGAGTAGGAACTTCCACAATAATATTCTGCTGAATCAGAAAGCTGTACGTCTGAGATCTTTAGGTGGTTTATTCCATTGCCGCTTTCCACTGAGACACGAGGGTTACCCTTAAAGTCATGGTAAAATATAGCATTCTTTTCATACTCATAAAAGGTTGACATGAGCTGAGGATTATATCCGAAGGGTTGGTTGTACCACAAGAAGTGCATTGCCAAATTCCCTTCATGAAAGCAGTGCAAAGTCACTGTGTCTCCAACATTGGCTGACATGAGACGGATGGCTAAGGATTGTGCCACATCTAGAATACACAAAAGTACAGAACTTCATTATATACCTCAATATATATGTATGAATTGTATCAATAAAGGTGTACATCCTATAAGCAGAGAAATATATATGTGTGACTTACCCATCACTCTGAAAAGTGGAAGTATCATACACAGTGCCATGATCATCTTTGATGTTGTCATCCTCTTTACTAACTGTGTCTTAAGTGGAAAAAGTCTACTATGTAGACAACACTTCTACAATGGGCTTATTGGTGATTGGTCGTTCTGGACACGTGCATCATTTTCGTAAATGCCTTTTTCAGCCAACCCTGGTCTTCATAACTGAAAACTACTCATATAATCAACGTTTAAAGTGGACCAATGCTTACTTTATTGGATATTTTGTGCAGGGTGGGTGTCTTGATGATGATCTATATATATATATATTTTTTTTTACATTGTGTACTTTGCAGGCACTGAGTGGACAAAGATGTCCAATCCTGAGGTTGCAGTGTGGAACGAGAAATATAAATGTCCATCAGTAAAATGGGTTTAAAGTAATACTGTTGTCTGGTAAGCATGCAATACATTTTCAAGCACACATTGCAGTATGTAGCTTTATATGCTTTTGGTATCAAACTCAGTTTTGTGCCTGAGATATCTTTGGCCCCACCCCATGCAACAGTTACAGTTCTCCTGATGACATAGGAGGTCTGTTATAGATAGAACATAACTTGATATGTATCAGGGGGAAGAGTGGAGGAGTATCATGAGTGTATATGGGGGAATCACTTACAGGATGAAACAAGTCTTTATAATGTCAGTCTGATGACCTATCATTCACAGAATCAGGATCTATCTGAAGTGTAACACCTGACAGTTTAGTAGGGGTCAGGGGTGCACCTGGGTCGGTAGGGCTCTTATCTGTAGCCTAGTATACATTAATACAACTTCTACTTTAAACTGTAAATCAACTATCATAGTTCAAGAATGAACATGAACATGCTTTTTAGTCCAGGACTAGTCATAATCTGTGTCTGGGAATCTGGCCCATGTGATAGATAGAGGCTATATAGCATGAAGTATGTCAGTGGACTGTGTTTCTAATTGTCATGTTCGTGATCAACAATGTAAACATGAGAGAAAACACACTGACACCACATAGACATCCTGCTGAAACTACGTAGTGAGTGAAAGGCCAACCAGGCCTGTCCAAAGCAAAGAGATGGCCTTGTCTTGATGTTATTCTTCAATAACACAGACCAAAAAGCAAATCAGGGGGAGAAAAATATATTTATTAAAAAATAACAAATCATAGTTCTTATGCTGGAAAGTAGATGGCAGATGTTAATACCCAAGCCTAGCCTGTGGTTGACCGATTAAAATGCCTTGCAGTTAAATTGGGCCAATGACCAAATACCAGGTATCCCGTTTCAGAGTCAATGTATAGACAATTTGGACCAATGAGAACTTGCCACATGTAGCTATGAGTCCCGGACTGGAATTTCTAAAAAACACTAGTTCAATTGCTCTCTAGCCCTCTTGACCTGTAGTCCTCTTGGCCTCTAGTCATCTGCGTTGTGTATTTATCTTAAAATATTCTTACAATGGTAACAGTAGGTTGTCTCTGTAGAAGCCCGCTGTACAAACATTCATACAGGCATACTGTATGTACAGAACACAAGAGAAGGAAGAAGTCTGGTTTAGTCCCTATCAGTTGTTTAAATATATACAGTGCCTTGCGAAAGTATTCGGCCCCCTTGAACTTTGCGACCTTTTGCCACATTACAGGCTTCAAACATAAAGATATAAAACTGTATTTTTTTGTGAAGAATCAACAACAAGTGGGACACAATCATGAAGTGGAACGACATTTATTGGATATTTCAAACTTTTTTATCAAATCAAAAACTGAAAAATTGGGCGTGCAAAATTATTCAGCCCCTTTACTTTCAGTGCAGCAAACTCTCCAGAAGTCCAGTGAGGATCTCTGAATGATCCAATGTTGACCTAAATGACTAATGATGATAAATACAATCCACCTGTGTGTAATCAAGTCTCCGTATAAATGCACCTGCACTGTGATAGTCTCAGAGGTCCGTTAAAAGCGCAGAGAGCATCATGAAGAACAAGGAACACACCAGGCAGGTCCGAGATACTGTTGTGAAGAAGTTTAAAGCCGGATTTGGGTACAAAAAGATTTCCCAAGCTTTAAACATCCCAAGGAGCACTGTGCAAGCGATAATATTGAAATGGAAGGAGTATCAGACCACTGCAAATCTACCAAGAGCTGGCCGTCCCTCTAAACTTTCAGCTCATACAAGGAGAAGACTGATCAGAGATGCAGCCAAGAGGCCCATGATCACTCTGGATGAACTGCAGAGATCTACAACTGAGGTGGGAGACTCTGTCCATAGGACAACAATCAGTCGTATATTGCACAAATCTGGCCTTTATGGAAGAGTGGCAAGAAGAAAGCCATTTCTTAAAGTTATCCATAAAAAGTGTCTTTTAAAGTTTGCCACAAGCCACCTGGGAGACACACCAAACATGTGGAAGAAGGTGCTCTGGTCAGATGAAACCAAAATTTAACTTTTTGGCAACAATGCAAAACGTTATGTTTGGCGTAAAAGCAACACAGCTGAACACACCATCCCCACTGTCAAACATGGTGGTGGCAGCATCATGGTTTGGGCCTGCTTTTCTTCAGCAGGGACAGGGAAGATGGTTAAAATTGATGGGAAGATGGATGGAGCCAAATACAGGACCATTCTGGAAGAAAACCTGATGGAGTCTGCAAAAGACCTGAGACTGGGACGGAGATTTGTCTTCCAACAAGACAATGATCCAAAACATAAAGTAAAATCTACAATGGAATGGTTCAAAAATAAACATATCCAGGTGTTAGAATGGCCAAGTCAAAGTCCAGACCTGAATCCAATCGAGAATCTGTGGAAAGAACTGAAAACTGCTGTTCACAAATGCTCTCCATCCAACCTCACTGAGGGGGGGGGGGGGGGGGTGGACTTCTGCTTGTCAAACATCACTTTCACAAATCATGGGTGTTAATATGGAGTTTGTCCCCCCTTTGCTGCTATAACAGCACTACTCTTCTGGGAAGGCTTCCCACTACATGTTGGAACATTTCCGCGGGGTCTTGCTTCCATTCAGCCCCAAGAGCATTAGTGATGTGGGGCACTGATGTTAGGTGATTAGGCCTGGTTCGCAGTAGGTGTTCCAATTCATCCCAAAGGTTTTTGATGGGGTTGAGGTCAGGGCTCTGCTCTCTTAGCCAACCAGCTAATTTGACACACTTTATCTAGTCTGTTTTACTCTGTGGTTAATGTGGTTCTAAAAGGAATCTATCAGAAGGAGGATCCTCCTCTATTGGTCTCATTCTGACAGAGGAACCTGCAGTTGACTTTTTGCTTCAAAGACATGTCTGTTTGAGAATGTACTGAACGTTCTCACATGACATCATCACAAAATTGCCCCTCCCCCCCGGACCACAAGTTAGAATAGATGGTGCTGCTGTATGACACATGACGTGCTTAACTCAGAGGGTTCAGATAGGGTTCATTAGCAGTTATTTGTGGTTTGTAACTGATTTCAGATAACAAAATATATATTACAGTCAGTTTTATATATACTTGTTTTGCTGTGACTAAGCTATAATGGGAAACATGAACAACCAGTAAAGATAGTGAGAACAACAGTGACACCACATAGACATCCTGCAGAAAACCACATAGAGACACAGAGAGCAGGTAGGAGGGTGTGCACAAAGACAGCAGGCCCTCTCACCAACATATTATATACGACCTCATCTTGTGCTTACAGAAGAGTGCAGAGTACCTGTGAATTTGTTCACTGTGTGGGGGGTGGGTGTGAGTGACATGCTATCGACACAACTTAAAGAGGACAACACATTACAGAGGAGAGATGACATGAATAAATAGGTTGTCTCCCATACCTATTCAACTACTCCCTGGAACTCAATACAAAACTACACACAAACACGAGTCATTGTCTTCATCATATACAAAAGAGAGTACCCTGCTACCCATTTTATTTTGAATGATTGTGTGTCTCCTCCTGATAACTTAGCTACACTTTATAGTAACTTAGTTAATGTTAGTAATGATCCAGTGATGATGACTACCTAGACTGTTGGATGCAAGTAACTCTATGATTCTGAAATGGATTTATAACATGATACAGATGTGTAATATGTATGTAATAAATGTATATATTACCTTGTTATAGATTCTTCACAGACACACAGTGTCTTTGTTGGGGCATTGTTGACAGATATTATGACTACACACATGAACTATCTCTGGAAAGTACATTTTCAATGATTCTTCGACAAATTTGTAAACAATTTGAAAATTTTCACAACTTCTAAAAGTTGCTGTGACTCTACTGGTGAAGCATTCACAGGGACTTCCATATACACTGCTGCTCCCTATCGACAGATAAAGGAATTTTGTCAATGGTTTGTGAAAACTGCTCAGTCACAATATGTACATTGTCATATCTGAAATCAGTCTCAACAATATAAATTATGTTCAAAGTATATTCACCTAAGATGTTTATTTTAATTCAGGCTTTTTTCATGAAGAGAGTGAGTTTATGCTCTTAGTGAAATGGCTGTTTGTGGTTTAGATGCAATGAGGTGTGTGTAGAGTGCACGTGGTGTGGACTGACAGTCATTGCTGGTGGTTAGAGATGAGTTTAGCTGAGAGTTAAATCTATTTAGAGCATTCAGAACACCACAGAGATGTTTTCAGGATACAGCTAAAAAAAGAGTTTGAGACAAACTAAAACACCAGTCAATAGATGCATTATGCAACCAAAAATAGCTTTGTTACATTGAGCATCAGCCTAATATGGTTGTTGCAAACTGAATCTGTGGTAGAAATATAAGGACAGAGAAAAATATGAATGCAAACCAAACAATATCTCTATATGAAATCAGTTTAATGTTTTATTGGATCTAAAATGCACAACAGTATCATTGTTAAAAGGAGATTGACAGAATACAATTTTAACACACAATGAAAAGCCATAGTTACACATGCAGTGTAGAAATCACAAAATCGGTGCGAGTTATTATTAAAGAGCAAAAGTTGATGTTTCAGTCCATGTTTTGGCATCTCACCCCAGAGTACACAGTGTCTCTCTCCATGGTGCTCCTCTGTCTCTGGGTCTTTGGCTTCTTGTGGATGACATTCAGAGCAGCGTAATGGACCGATGTGAGTGTGTCATCATCTTCTCGATCCTAAGAGAAATAGCAATACATTCCAAAGACATCATGAAATGACCTGATAATTTGATAGAAGGATCTGTTTACAGTTCATGAAACTCGTACAAAAAAAATCACTTTATGGTCTGCATACCTGGTTATGAGAACCGGGGACTGCCGGACCACTTGACTGAATGTGCGTTTCTGTTAGACAAACACATGGAGGTATAATCATCATCAACATAATCATCATCATCAACAGCGACATCATCATAAACATCTTCATAAAATGAATTTACCCAGTTTCATGACTAAAACTTGTAATCTACACTGCACCTACAGCTTTAGCATATTTTGTAGACAATGATAACTTACCACCGCACAGCAGAGAGGTTTTCTTGGTCATCTTATACAAAACACAACCAAGGATAATGATGAGGATGACACAAATAGCCAACGCTACACCCAGACAGTACACCAAGAGAACATGGTGCTCCTTACAACCATCTGTAGAAAAACAGACAGTGATAGAGGAGATTCAGGACATTTTGTTCATCCAGGCATGTCATTTATTCATAGCAATATGAAGAAATGTTAGACATTTTCAGAAATGTCAGAAATATCACTTGCGGTCAATGTCCAGTTTGGTCCCATTCCCAAATAGTATTTCTCCACATGAGGCCACAGCACAGTAGTAAGTCCCAGCATCAGAGAGGCTGAGGTTACTCTTGGGGAGGTTGTAGACACAACTCTGTGTATGAGACCCAGCCTCAGGGCTCTTCTCACACTGGTCACTCCTGTCTCCATTGGTGTAAATTATTTCTGGAGGTGATTCTCCTGAGCCATGTCTGAACCAATAGACACTGTGATCTCCTGCACAGGTCTCAGTGTGTATTGTACAGTTCAGAGTCACAGAGTCTCCTGGCTGGACTGACTCAGACACAGGTTGCTGTACAACAGTTTTGCTTGATCCTGAAATAAAAAGTTATGAATTAATTTTTAATTTTAGATGATGGATTAGCACATTTGAAGAATTAACATACAAGATATATTTTACGATATTACTGTTAATACAACAACAGCCCACCTTTCAGAATGAGTATTATCCCGTTTTTGAATTCCATCACATTAACATTAATTCCCCCACAGACATATGTGGCGGAGTCAGATGGCTGAGTGTTGGAGATGTGTAGATGAAAAAATCCATTTCCACTTTGCACTGTGAACCGAGGGTTATCTTTAAACTCAGTGTGAAATTGTGCACCACCATCATATTTGTAAATTGTTGATACAAGTTGAGGCTTCTGTCCTACTGCTAGCTTGTACCATGAGATATAAGAATTTCTGTCCGGATAGAAGCATTGCAGAATCACATTGTCTCCAAGATGAGCGTGCAGAAGAGGACTTGGATGGCTAATGTCCTCCGTGTCCACTATAAATAAAATACAGAGAAGATTACTCGAACATTTACTTGCTTTAAATACATTAATCCTAAATCCTGGTTGGGTGTGGTGTACAGTGTTTAGCTTCCCTTTGTGTGTGAATCAAACATGGTTGAACATTGATTCAGGAGTATGAAATATTAGAATCATTGGTTTACCAAAATTATTTTAAGTTGTTAAACTGCAATAACATAGATCATATAATGAGACGAACTTACAGGCTTGGATGAGAACCAGGACAAGACACAACCTGAACATCCTTCAACTTCTCTCTCTCTGGTCTGGTGTAGCAGAACAACTGAGATGAGGGTCAAGAGACAAAGTGAAGTGACAGCATCAGCGGAAATATGTATCTACATGCACCACAGGAGGCACAACTTTTAGGTTGGCTCCATTGGTTGTTTGAAGAGGAAGTGAGGTCAAAAAAATGTCTCACCTTACATACATACAGTATGTATTCATAGATGAATCAATGATGCTATTCTCTCTAAAATGCTTACGCTACCACAATGGAGTGCTATTTTTCTTCAAGTGGTTTAAAGTCAGTGGCAATTGAAAGTCTACACTAACACTTAAGTATTCATTTTTGATACAAAGTGGGATTGAAATTGATTTAATTGTAATTTTTCGTCAACGATCTACACAAAAAAAACAATGTCAAAGTGGAAGAAATTCGAATAAGTGGTAAGAATTGGGCAAGTCATTAAACGTAGAGGAAAAAAACACGTTTATTGAAATATCACACAGGCAAGACATCAGTCAGGAAGTTAAAGCTTGGTCGCAAGTGGGTCTTCCAAATGGACAATGACCCCAAGCATACTTCCAAAGTTGTTTTCGTTTGGTCAGGGTGTGATGTGGGTGGGTATTCTATGTTGTATGTCTAGGTGTTGTGTTTCTATGTTGAGGCAATCAGAGGCAGCTGGTTATCGTTGTCTCTGATTGAGAACCATATTTAGGCAGCCTGTTTTCCCACTATGGGTATGGGTAGTTGTTTTCTATTTCGTATCTGTACCAGACAGAACTGTTTCGGTTTCGTTTGTTCATGTTGTTGTTTTTGCATTTTTCAGTGTTCTATTAAAATAATTATGAACATGTACCACGCTGCACCTTGATCCTCACCTTCTTCCACCTACGACAACCGTTACAATAACCCAACCAATTCAAAATACAATGCTGAAAAAGATTTTAGAAATTGAAGGGAAGCCTAATATATCGGAGTAAGCGTTGAGATATTAACTTTAAAAGTCCTTTGACACAACAGAAAATAGGTTGTGAACTGGGATTTTACGACCCCTGGGAAATAGCTTATAGTTGTACGGGTAAGATTTATTAATGTTCAATAAATGCACCTCTATAGATAAGGATTCCAGAAAGGAGAAACACAGATCGAGATAGCAAAATACCCATAGAATGTGTTGAGAGAAGCACACACATAGGGAGTAGTGCCATATACATCAATTGTGAGACACATAGATTGTGAGAATATACTGTAGAACATAACTATAGTAATTGGATAGCGGTAGAAAGAACACACATAGAAGGTAAAAAGCACATACACATAGAAGAAGATGAGGCAGAAATAGGATTGGGCGGCTGTAAAAGGAGACGTGACCCCAGGTCAGGGGGCAGCGGAGGTTTTACAGTGGGCTGTAGATAGAGAGCAGAGAGAGAGAGAGCGGACAGACAGGAGTCGAATATTTATTGCTACTCTTGGGGAAACAGCAGGAAAGATTTGTAAAAGAAAGGGAGAAAGTCGAGAAAAGTGGACAAGAGTCAAGAGAGGAAAGGAAAAGAGAAGATAAGGCAGAGACAACGAGAGAGAGAGAGAGAGAGAGAGAGAGAGAGAGAGAGAGAGAGAGAGAGAGAGAGAGAGAGAGAGAGAGAGAGAGAGAGAGAGAGAAAGGAGAATCCTCGCTGGGGAAACGCTTGGACCTTTAAATCGGGGCTATTTTCTGGGAATTGTCTTGGTAGTACGTGCCGGAGTTTACGACTACAGACAATTATAATAATAGGGTTATTTGCGTCTCCATCTTTTCAATAGTGCTGGTGGTCCAGGGGTAGAACTCTTGCCTACAACGTGGGAGACTCGAGTTTGTATCGCAGCCTATGCACCGATAGACAAAAATGTATTCTGATTGTAATTCAAGTATTGATATGTTTTGCCAGGAGAGATACGGTTGTTAGTTTTTGTTTAAGATATAAACTGAACGTTTTAATAGCTTGTTTAGGTTAAATTGAAAGACTAATTAATTCTAAATAATAGCGAGGCGATTTCGATGTAATACGTTGTCTTGCCTAAATGGTCTGCTGGAACAACCAATTGAGAATGGAGTCGTATTTAAATTACGGAATCATAGAAGAGACAGTTACCTAAATCTAAAGAAATTCTAAATAATAGCGGAGAGATAATGGCGATAGAGTGGTGCCCACCGAAATGTTCTTCATTCCTATGGATTGACTGACATATGTTATAAACTGAGCGAAGTACATGGTACTTTGACATTTTGTAGAAGAGAAAGTGGGAAGTTTGGTTTTACTTTTACGATAGAATAAAGTTCAAGTTCAAGGTCAAACATTCATGACCAACTATATTCATTGGGTTTGGCTTGTCGAACCCTTACTACTGCTGCTGCAGTCAGCCAACAATGATTTGCAATTCGCTGAAATTGCTGCTGCCTGGGCACGGGCTGAGCGCCTGCTGCTGACGTCACTCACAATGCATTTTTGCAGCCAGGCAATGATGTTGTGACTGAGGATGTGACAGGGAAAATGGTTTGTGTCTTTTAGAGGGAAAATGCGTGCATTATAGCTTTGAGTCACTTTTCAAAAGTTGCTAAAAGTTCCAAATACATTTTTAAATGTAGCTAAATTTGCTAAATCTAGCAACAAGATTGCTAGGTGGGCATCGCTGTTTTTTTGTGCGTGCTGGGCTATATTTGGTTGTAAGGGATTCAGGTCTGAATAGTTGAATCGTAAGAGTTTTTCTGGTTATTGATTTTTGGTTTGACTGTTTAGGTAACACCAGTGAAATTGAACAGAAAGTGAAGGTATTCTAACATTATAATCTGTTTCCATTACGTGGAACAATGACAGGTCCGCAAAGTGGATTGCAGGTTGAGTTCATTTTATTTTAAAGGGACAGTGCTTCATTGTTTTTTTTTTTTGAATGTTTTCTGGGGGCTGTAATCTTGAAGGGAGTGAGGGAGGTAGAGGCATGTTTATACCAAAATTGAAAAGGCCTGGAAATGTTTGGTTTGTTTTTAGCCTTTTGGTTTGAGGAGATTTCCATTTTCCTAGAGACACGATATCTTTAAAGGGTACACACATATGGAATATTATGCATTTTATTTTATGAGTTTTAATTAAACACGTGAATTATTTTGATAAGGGAATGTTCTGGGAACCTGGGGTACAACATGTAGAAAATGTTTGATGTTTTTTCTTTAATTTGTATAATATAGTATGGAACACGAAGGTAAAAGGGTGGTATGACCTTTGACCTCTATCATGGCTTTCCTTTGTGGTCTGATCAGCGTCATGGGAGGGCCATTTAATAATGGCTTAATGAAGCTTAATGAATATAAGGTAATTTGTGATACTGATTTTAAGGTAAATTGAGTAATTGATAATTATGAACGAGTTTATAGTTCTTCGACATAGTTGTAATTTGAACCAATGAGAAGAAAGAAAGGGCATAGCCTTGGATTAATGGTAGACTTATGTTAAGTATTTAGAACCTAATCGAAGCCAACATGACAGGGATATATGACATCTGTGGGGATTCAGGATTATTGAGAGCATTGAGATAACCTTAATCAACCTATGCAAAATTACTTTAGAGATGGTCACCAAAGACAGGTGATTTATCTAAAATCCACGAGTTCAGACAGTGAGACATTTAGTAAATATTTGGGAAAACCCCATATTTGATACTGACTGTTATGAGACAGAGCGACACACAGATAGTAGAAAGGACAGACGGAGAAGCCCTCCCCGCACTGCTGAGACCTTGATGGTTTGGGAGCAGAGGAGAAGGAGGGGGGGCTAGGAAAAGAGCAAGATAGAGAGAGAGAGAGCAGAATGAATTTGAATTGCATGAGGAGAGAAGATAGGAGTGACACAGAATGGGTAGATAACTGTTCCTGAGTGGAGACAAAAGGGGCCTGACACTGAGCCATTGCATATAAATTATTCGGCACAACAGGTCGAAATAGTAGCATGTACTAGTGCCTGTGAAATAAGAAAGGAGAGAAAGGTTACTGTTTACATAGACAAGCACATAGGCATTTAAAACCATGCAAAGCAGCACAGATAAATCTTAACCAACAGCGCAGTTCAAGAAGAAGAACATATTTACCAAGTAGACTAAAATAAAAAGTTATAATAAAAAGTAACACAATAAGAAAAACAATATCTAGGCTATTCTGGGGGCACCGGTACCGAGTCAGTTGAGGTAATCTGTACATGTAGGTGGGGGTGAAGTGACTATGCATAGGTAACAAACAAACATCGAGTAGCAGCAACATACAAAAGGTAGGAGGGGGGGGGAGTCAATGTAAATTGTCGGGTGGCGATTTTAGGAATTGTTCAGCAGTTTTATGGCTTGGGGGTAGAAGCTGTTGGGGAGCCTTTTGGTCTTAGACTTGGCTCTCCGGTACTGCTTGCAGTACGGTAGCAGAGAAAACAGTCTATAACTTGGGTGACTGGAGTCTGACAATTTTATGGGCTTTCATCTGACACGCCTATTACATAGGTCCTGGATGGCAGGAGGCTTGGCCCCAGTGAGGTATTGGGTCATTCGC